>NC_089174.1:1815955-2058948 GCF_009819655.1 Sylvia atricapilla
TACTAGTCTTAATGATTGATTTCCTTCCATAATGAAAGAGGAAAGGAAGAAGAAAGTTAAATGAGACAAGTGGGCTGGTTTTGTTACAATTTATAGCAGCAGTACTTGCACCTATGTAGCCCATCTGGTAATATCTTCCCCTAAACCTCTATTTCTTCACTGCTCTGACCAGAAGGAACAATTAGGTATGGCCTCTAAACCCTATCTCTCAAACCCCACCCACACTGTGCTCTGCCCAAATCTGATCATCTGCTAATTGTACTTTCAGTCCAGAGCAATACTAGAGAGAATTAACTGACAAAAAACCCACTAACACATTAAATCATTTTTCTGCTTTACATTTTTTCATTTTTCCCAAGTTATATAGTGAATTCAGACTCTATTTAAGCACCTCTGAATTTAAGAGTCATGTTCAAATTAGCAGTTTTTAGAAAAAGCAATTTCACATGTAACCAAAAAAAAAGACAATTCACAAACAGTGAGGTGTAGATGCTACTTAGACATTGACCTAATACCCTTGACATCACTTACATAAATTTTGTGCAGATTTTCCATCCAAAACTCTTAATTCTTTGATCTTCTTCTTTGACTGAGCTGCTTTCTTTTCTTCTGATTCTTCCACAGGCTTTTTGGCTGGAAAGTAGGTATTTATTAAATTCTATTCATTATTACAACTGTTCAATCTTAGCTAACAGCAAGTGCATTAGCAAGCCATAATAATACATCTTTTAAAATCAGTTCAAGGCAAAGTGACTGCACTGCCTCAACCTACTGTAAAATATCCAAACAAACAAAGCAAATGTCCAAATTTGAAAGGAACAAGAAATAAAAATATGACAATGAACAATTTTCTCAAGCACTATCAGATAATATTTATGTATTTTAACCCATGAAATTTCACTTCAGCTCCAATTCACTGCAAGCATTTTTAAAAATACAGGGATTTGCTGTTACCTCAAAGCACATGAGTGCCCTCTATTGAAACATTAATAATATTTATAAGTTCTTTATCCAAAACAAACAACATAAATCATTTTATAGTTATCATACTGAAGAAAGGTATGTTTGTAGTAATTATTTACATTGTCAGTAGTAAAGAGCAAAACTAAAAAAACAGTGCGTATTTTAAAGTGATTTCTTTTAAATTAGCAAGATTCACTAGCCTTATGTTCAGCACTTTAAATTACATGGAAAGAAATGTGGCATTGGAGTACCTAAAATATAAGCTGATTTTTTGCATAATTTAAAATAGTCAATTTTCGCAGAATTTTCCTAAGCATTAAGTAAACCCATTAACAAGGATTTATTTCCTTTTAAATATCACATATTTGGCACTGAAGGAATAGACTCTTAATATGCTTAACATTAATTGAACTTAATGAATATTTTAAGTCATTCAAAAGTAGCTGAAAAACTGGAAAGTCAAATTAAGATGAAGTTCCAAGCAGACTGAACGTGGTTTTGCTCTCTGAGCACTATTTTTTGTTGCACTGTAATGAGCCATCATGGGTTCTATTACAGGTATTTCCTAAGAAAAAAATGTCAATTTTTAGTGCAAAGAACAAGATAAAATTTTAGCTTCAATCTCTTCAATAAAAAAGTAAAAGAATGCAGAAAATAGGCATTTGTCTCCTTACACCCATTACCACCAGGAAAATACCTGGCATAAAGGAATTCTGCTGGGTTTACTGAATAATCACTTTATCTTAGGCATGTTCATACCATGCTCACTGAGCCAGTCCCAGGCACTGCCCTCAGCCCCAGCTACCTCTAAAGTGCCTAAATCAGAGAAAACTGAACCAAAAAGATGATTCAACAACAAAGCAGCTCCTCCCTTGCCTTCCCCTGCCCTGCAAGCCTCCCATGAGCAGCTGGCTTGGTGCTTGTACAAGCCCTGAGCTGCACATCACCAGATAACCTCAGAATTCCCCCCAGCACTGACCCCTTAGCTGTAATGAGCTCCATTTAAAATCCTAAAGTGACACTTCATCCAGTAATCAAGCCCTTCTCACTAATTGTTCTCAATTAAACAAGGAAACAGGACCAGGTGCTCAACAACACAAACAAAAAGCCACCCAAGAGTTAAAAAGCAGCTGTCCCACGGGGAGGCAACAAGGATTATGAGTTCTGTTCTATCACAGCAGACACTGCAAAGCCTGGGTTTGTGTCTGCTAAGAAGGATTCAAGGAGAGGAGTGACCTATTGCAAACTTGACTTGTTCAAGAATTAAAAGCCTCCAGACCTCTGTGGATGGAGTCCTTAAAGCCCTGAACACCACATGCCTCCCCTACCAGGGTACCAGACTTGTCTCAGGAGTTGGCAGCACCAAAAACAAAACTGCGTAAAACCCAGTTCCCCGGCTTGCAAACTGCAGAAGTAACAGAAAAAGCAAACAAGAGTAATAGATGGTTTTGTTACCAAACACCACCTCACAGAAAAGAAACTTTCTTCCTACAGTGATAATTCAAGTAAATCAGAAAGCATGTGACAAACACCTCTGTGAGCAAGAGTTCAGGGGCAAAGGTGCTACACCAGCCCAATACAAAACAGGTATTAATTTATTCAGCTGCTGTAGTATCAAATAAGGAAAAGTAGCTTGGGGTTTAAGCACATAATATTTCAGAAACAGACATGCAGAGGGATGAGCTGAGGCAGAATTCACAGTGGTAACTCTGCCTGTACAGGGCACAGAACCAGTTTCCCTTATCACTACTCCTCACCTGTGCGCAGGTGAACTCCTCTATTGGTTGAAATATCAGGAGCTACATTTAGACCACAGCAGATCACACATCCCAAAGTTTCATAACAAACCACAACTACTCTCACCTACTCAAGCCTGAAGGGCTGCAACAGCACTACTTATAGATCAACCATTTCACAAACATTAGATGCCTGGGTCAGGTTAAACTTTTTCTACTTGAAAAAGGCCAGAGAATATGCTCTTTCCAAAAGGTTCTACCTTTCCACACATGAGATTTCCAAAGTCCACTTCATGGCAATTCACAAAAACCGGAGAAACACTAGAACCACATGCTTAATGTGACTGCACTGAAGTCACAATGCAGCATAAATGCGAATCTTACCAAGCCCAAATTCACAGGCAGGGAGAGATTCTACTAAAATTTCTAGATTAGACAGCTCCTAGAATCTTTGCACCACCATTCCAGCCATGCTTGAGAAGACATGGAGCATCAGAGAGCTCTCCAAAGCCATGCTCAGCCCTCTTCTGCCAGGGGTTCTGATCACACAGTCCATTTCAGCAGTGATTCAACTGTAACACAACCACGGATTACGGAATTTCGAAAAATAACTCAATTAGAAAGATATTTGATACTTTTCAGACTTCAATACACCATTGCTGACCAACCTCCTGCCCCTTGTCAGGTTTTCCTTTCATAAGTGCCTGTTTAAAGATAAGACACTTTTTGGTTTGATGCCATAGAACCAAAGGCAGAGATGAAAGAAGGATTTTACAGCAGACAGCACAGGGCAGCTCAGAAAAGCAAGATGAAAAATCAATCTGAAAGCTAAAGCAGCTGTATTACTTCATACAGACCTTGGAGTTCAGTGCTGTGATTATTCATTACAGTGCTTTGATAATGGCACTGGCTTACATCTTCATTCCAAATCAGCTTTGTTCCAAATCAACAAGTGTTACAGGCAGCACCAAGAGCTGGTGACTGCCATACCCAGGCTTCCAAGCCAGAAATGGTGAGTTTAAAACAAGAGGGGAAGCCTCCTTACTCTCTGACCACAGCTGATGAAGCAACAGAACGCTGGAAAGAACAGCTCAGGTCTGGAACAGTGAGTGTGCCCTGGGAACTGGAACACTTTGCCACTAATGCAGAATTATCTCACACTTGTTAGACCTGTAGAAGGTTTTGGGTGGGCTTTTCTTTAGCATTTACCTCAGACAGAAGTGAGAAAGGAAAGAAGAGTCACTATGACAAAGCTAAAAGAGAGCATGTGCCAGCTTTAGCACACACAGATTCTTTCCAGGGACCAGAAAACACAGATGTAAACACCAACACTACAGAACTTACTTTTTTCTAATTTAGAGCTCTATTAAACAAGCAGTAATACATTTGTTTATCAGTGTTGGAGGGGAAAAAGCTGATGCAAGATGCTGCAAGGCATTGTTTGGTGTTGATCTGACATTTCCCAGAGCATGTGCAGCTCCAGCTGTGCCTTCAGTGAGACCTTCAGCTGGGAACTCCTGTAATCCCATTGGAAGTGCCCTGAATGAAACCCTTCAAACTCAGCCAGGGTATACAAAACCCTAACCAAAATGTAAGGTAAGTTTAAAACACATTAAGCAAGTCTAATGATAATCATGGCAAAGAACATACACAAACAGGCTGAAATACTTTAGAGACTTAATTAGGAAAAATTTCTGCCATCAGTACTTTTGTACATCTGTAATAAAAAAAGAAGCATACATTATTCTCAAAAATTATCATTTTACACCTGTTCATTAATTTAGCTACTGAATAGCATTAGAAGTGGCTATGACCAATTTTTTGAAATATATATGATTTTATTTAATGATATTGAAGCTGTTAAAGCATTTTATTATGAGCTGAAATGTCCAGCTCATATGAAATTCCCTTATTTCTTTAAATTATCAATGAATAATAAAGAATTAACAGCAAAAACTGTCAGTCATGAATACAATGAGGATAAAAATTAAAGGGAGGTAGAAAGGAGTACACTGAATTATAGCATGGAGAAAGCAGATACTTAGGTGAACTTTAGCCTACCTTAATCTGAGCCTAAGTCTCCAATTTCTGTCAACTCTGTACACACAGTGAACAAAAACATCCTTATATTGTCTTGGGAAATGAACGAGTAATTTCATCTTATTTCCATCTGGCAAGTGGCTTCCCAATTGCATTTACCACTATTTGGCAGTAGAAGTAAATATACAGAAGAGATTAACTACTTTGTTATTGCCTCTACCTGGGAGAAGAGCTATGGCTAGTACAGGCATACTGGAGCAAAAGAATTAAGTGTACAGTTGCAAGGGATGTAAACTACACACACAAGAACAGCCTTGAGTAGCTGAAAATAATTATATTGAATTTACACACACACACCCTCCCAAAAAAAAAAAAAAAAGTACAAAACACAACTCTGGATGTGATATGACTTGGTAGAAAAATGAAAAAAGGAGCTAGGAGTGTCACTGAAAGATTAGAAAGTAATTTGTAGCACAAAAGTTCAGCAAATTCTGTTGCAGCACAATAAAACTGCTCAAAGTCAGGCTAAGTTGATCATCTTGGAGTGCTACTGACAGTCTCCTATTTCTGTGGTATTCCTAGAGGCACTTGAAGATGGAAACAGAAGTCAAATGAAGGGGGAGAAGGAGGAAAGTAAAACACGAAGTCTCAAATCTGCATTGTTCCTTTCCCTCAGCAATACACCCACCTGAGGGTGTCCCTTGGTGTGCCCACAGCGTTCCCAGGCTGGAGTGACCCAGGGAATGGGACACAGCCTGACCTTCCTCCGGCCACCTGCAAGGCACAGCAGATGAACCACATCCAAGTTCTGGCTGCAGGCAGCAGCAGGAACTTTGTCAAAGTTCATGTGCTCAAGCCAAACTGCACAAATAACCCACTGATCATCAACAAGTGCAAACGTGTCCATGGATTCATGGAATTGTTAAGGTTGGAAAAGCCTTTTAAGGTCCTGAAGTCCAACCAGCAGCCCAGCACCACCACGTTCAGCACCATGTGTCACATCCTGGAGTTTCTGAACACCTCCAGGATGGCCCACCTCCCTTGTGTTAATGCTTGACAACCCTTTCTCTGAAGAAATTTTTCCTGATATGCAATCCCAACCTCCCTTGGTGCAGCCTAAAGCCATTTCCTCTGCTCCTGTCCCTGGTGACCTGGAGAAGCAGAGCCCTAATGCTGGCAGCAAGGAGAAAGCACCAGTGCAAGCTCGACAGAGCAGTGACCAGGAGGAATTCCCTATCCTCCAGTGGCACCCAGAGACACAGAGAATATCCAGAGACTCTGGGAGAGGCCACAGTTCACACAGCTGAAGCCACAGACTCTCCTGGATGACAGCAGCCGTCCTGCAGAACAGGTGCCATGCAATTCATGAGCTGAGATTAAGGTGCTTTGGCATCCAAATTCACTTACAGCCTTCACTCTGTCATTTGGACTCTAACTTTGACAACCAGCAAACAGTTTCCCCAAATATCCAGAGAGAGATGCAAGAGCATCAGCAGATGTCAGCCACGCCTCCTGTCAATTCATGCAGCAGCTGTGGGATCTCATGTTTATTCCCAATGCCACCTGGCATTTTTCAGTTCACCTAAAATCACTCAGTTACCAACTCCTGAAGCAAAATTAATTAAGCACTCCTGCTGTCACTCTGTCCTTTCTGCAATCAGAAGACCTCAATATCTGGTGCAGCAATAAAAAAAGAATTATTACAAAGCAAGCAATTGATCTAAAAGAGAATCTTACACTGAGCTCTCAAGATAAAAAAAATAAAACTAACAGGGAAGAAAAAACATGGAACCTCTTGCAATCTTGTATGTTTTTTGCCTAATTAATGTAATCAAGCTGAAGGAAGTGGCATCAACCCAACAAATTATGCTCTGTGGAAGAATAAAAAAGATCATAACTTAGTTTTACAAATTAGTTTTGCAAAAAAAAAAAAAAAAAGTAACAGGGGATGTGCATTCCTATTAATTGTTCTTATAATTGATTGCTACTTTATTTGACCACCAGATTTAATGACTACCATTAATTTCACATGAAATATTCCTTCCTCTGTTAACAATTGCCCTAAAATGGTTGTAAATACTCTAATTGTCAATCTCTAGGCAAGAACTTGTGCAGCAAAAGTTGAACAGCTAAAGTGGACTTAATTAGCCCACTCTGTATTGGGACAGCTTTCAGCTCTCCATCAACAACATCTAGGAGACGCTTTGGCCACAGAAAAATCAAAAAAAACACAGCAACCAAAAGAACCTCCCTCCACACACACATACACAAAAAATCCCAAACACACCCACACCCAATTTCACAGCTGATTTTGCCCCCTTCTACTTATTGTGAAAGATGCTACTTTTGCTGTAAGGCAGTGAGCAAATATTAACAATTCATGACAAATGGTTGCAGAAATCCAGAGGAACATTAGAAATCAAACAACAGCAGGCAAACAAGGATTAAACTGAAAATACCCTCCATGGGCCTCATTTATTGTGTTGGAGATGCGCTGTAAGAAGCTGGAATAAACCCAGTAGCCTTTTCCATGACCTCTTCTCTCCCCTTTTCTCCACGAATACTGAAATGGGAGAGAGTCTCAGGACTGTGCACCCCATGTGTGCCTTTGCCAACATCTCCAAGCTTTCCCCCTGGAGGATTTGCTGATCCTTGGGGTGTGATGGGCACTGAGGTTTGCACAGCCCCAATACCAGTGCCTGACCAAGGTCCCTGCACTTCAGAACTCACCCAGGAAGTTTTGTCCCAGGGGAGAGAAGATGTTTGCCTATGTAAATAAAATGCTGCCCACAACAGCATTTCTAATTTAAACAGTCACATGGCCCAGTTATATTTTTTCCTCTGACATCAGGCCACCATCACCACCAATCTGAGACAGGACAGCTGTAATTATTTCCCAGATTCTGACGTGTTTCTTATGCATACCATTTTCAAAAGTTTAAAAAAAAAAGGATCACAACTCCGAAAAAAAGAAGTCATGAAACTGCTGTCATATTTTACCACGATTCTAACAAACTCATTTTCTTTTATTACTATGAGAAGCCTAATAAATAGGTATCTTGTAAATTATTTGTTCACCTACTGTTTCCCTTGGTGAAGCCCATAAAAGGCTCACTTCCACAAACAAACACACTTACGGGACTCACATTTCCCAAAGGAACTTCCCAAATTATGACGCTAAGATCCCAAGATTCAAAAAACCTTTTATACAGTCAAGTTAATTAGATATTGGTGTTTAAGGGAACTCACTAAAATGTTAGTAAAAATGAAATAATAAATTGATTTCTTCTATCACTGTGATATCTGACATTTAACAATCCTGACTAAATATTGAAACGCTAAGTAAAATACACATGTCCAAACAGACATTTTAGTATTCTCTTTCTTTTTATAGTATTTCTCTATCATCAAGATTTTAAATTAACATGACATGCGAAATATTTAAACATATTGAATTCCAAATTGCTTGAGTTTTTAGCGCAATACAGCTCATCTTGGTTATACACTCCGCCCTACAATCAAATATACAATGTTACATTTCCATTGACTTGGTATACAAGAAATTTGATTTTGTTCAGTGAAAAAAATTCTATTTGGAGTAGAAAAAAAAATTTGAGAGTAGCTGGTATTTATTGTTAAATTAAACCCAGGTAATTCAAAAAGAAGCTTTCAGGGCCAAAGCAGAACTTCACAGGGTAAAAAGATCATATTAAAAATAATTAGGAAATGATCTGTCTTAGCAGATTCCATTAATTTCAATAGTAAAAGTCAGTGCCCCATAAGGCTGACTGGCAAGCACAGCTTTGATGGCTGATCAATAGAAATAAGGATAAAACACTGAGAAATTAGTCCTCCACAAACAAATGTTTAGACTGGCTTTGTGGTGGATGGTATCAAATAAATTTAATGAGTCCCATGGAAGCTAAACAAAGCAGCCCTTTCAACCTAACCACATGTCAACACACATGTTGTGGCAAGGCCCCTGGAGCAGAATTCCTTGGGTTTAAGCAGCCACATCAGAGGGCAGTGGCTGCCTTGGAAGAGATGCATCACAAGGGAGATGCATTGCCCATTCTCCCCATCACTCTGACTAATGATCACTTGAACAAGTTCACTTCATCCCAATAGTTTCAATATCCTGGGACACTGGAACGTTTCTGGCATCCTAAATGTCACTCTGAAAACCCAACAGCAAGGCAGGCATTTGGTGACAGCCACATCTGTGAGTGCCCCTCAGTAAATGGGTGGAATCACTGATATTTTTTGGGTGATGGCCAGATGGATGTTTTACTGTGTCTTTTGTGGATTATGCACAGTTTGGGTCTGCCTCTCTGGGCAAGTCTTTCTAAACACAAAGAAGTAAATATAAATTAGCTATTAATGAGACTTTCAATGAGAAAAAAAGGAGGCAGCAAACCAGGATGAATGGAAGCAGCAGGGCTAAAATTCTGCAAAACAACACATCTGTTTGAAAAAATAGAGAAGTGCAATGGCACAGGTTATAAATGCTGAAAGATCCTGAGTTCACTGGAGACAAAACACAATGAAGACTTTACTATGTGTAAAGATGTGACCTCTGGCTTAGAGAAAACATCAGCTGCTGGCAGCTGAGAAGCATTTCTGTTTAATCGATTCTGTGTACATCAAGCAGCAGACATTTAATATATAATAACATGTATTTACTCTTTTGACTGAGCATCTGCTCTCAGTCACCTGCTGAAGATGAAATGCAGGGCTCAACCAGCCTGGAGTCAGCCTTGGATGGTTGTGTGTGTCACTACCACATTGGATCCACCTTGGAACAGCATTCTTGGGGTCCAAGTATCCCAAAGTGTTCTGAACACACCCAGGAGCTCAGAGAACACACAGGCAATGATTATCTGCCTTCAAGACATGCAAGATGAATTACTGCCACATTACAGCATTAGTCTTAAGAGACCTACAGGGTGCTAAATTAAGCTGCTTGCATTGTAGTAGACTAAAAATAGTGCAGAACACACAGGCTCCCAGTCTCTCACCTTCAGCAGCAACGTCAGGTTCCACTGCTCACCTCAGCACAATCTGCAAGAGGCAGGATCCACTGGACATTCTGAATTTAGCAGCTGTGCTCTGCTTACCTCTACTGTTACCAACACAAGCACAATTAGCCTAAAGTGATTCATTAAGAAGGCAGTGTCTCTGTGCTAATGATCCAAGTCTTCAATGAAATAATAATAAAAAAAAAAATGTCAAAGAAGACCTTGAAATTTACTCCACAGGTACTCCCATTCAGAATATGCAACTTAAATGATAATTCCACTCCGACTTTTACCATGTGGACTTTTTTGCTTTTAGAGAGCCTTTAAGTCAGAGTCTTTTCACAGTGGGAAAGTCTTCTGTAATAGAAACTACAATAATTAGATTCCCACCTTACAGAACAGAATAAAGCACCTGAAATGAAGAAATTTCAGAGACATTTCTCACGTTGCACAAGACACAACAGTCACACGATATAGAGAGTTGTAATTACAGCTTTACATCTATTTGAGATGATTAATAAGTAATTCAAAAAGCTGATACTTCCGTTATTATCTGTATTAATGCCTATGTACCTAGTATTTTCAATTTCTCAATGAATTCAGAAACTTAATAGCATGATTGTTAACTTTTAATCCTTTAGATAGCTTTTGAACATCTCTCCCAAGAACCCTTATTCATGTAGGTAGAAGAACTATCCTTGCTCTACTATAAATGGCAGAAATTCTTGCAAAAGCAGATACTCTGTCCAAAGCATCTTGGCACAGCATTACAGGTGAAGCAACTATCACTCAGAGAAATGTTCCATGTCAAGAGCAGATGACACATTTTTGGGGTTTTTTTTGGTCAGCAATAAGAAAGGAAAAACAGTTTTGCACATAAAACATAAAACCCGTGGAGAGGGCATCATTTTTCTACAAACACAGAATCACTGCAGGTCAGCACAGTGAGCAACTGGAACCAGGGCATGAATCAGACACATTTTGTCAGTTTATGCTTTTGCAGGAAAAAAAAAAAAAACCCACCACATTCTATTTCTTTTGATAGAAAGTAGATTTAGGAGGAAGTGTAGGATGTGCTAACCGTGGTTCTGCTGAAAGATGCAGGGGACATCTCTTTAATGCAGCCTTGAAAGAACTATTTTACAAATAGGACCATAAATTTTGCTTATAACCAGGGCTTTGTTTACAGTGGGGTTTTATTTATTTAAGCAAATGCATTGTTATTCCTAGAACTCTGCTGGAAGTTCTCAGGAGAGTGAAATACTGGTGTATAATCTATTTAATAGTCAGCACCAACAGTCCTGGTAAGTAGCTGGTCTGCTCTCCATGCTTTCCTCTAGACTTTTTTACTCTTCCCCTACTTCACTTGGGTCACAAATTCCCAGCCAATGCTCAGCTGAAGAACCTGCACTGGAACACTCAGCTGCAGTTTCCTTTACCAGCACTGAGGAAGTTGCCAGAAAATGTATCTACAGCTACAAACACCTCAGAAGGCAAAAGGAATTGTTTTAAAACCATTCTGAACTACTGAACACAGACCTAGAATTGCCAAGCAATTGACCTCCGACTCATCATCAGTGTATTATATGTACATTTCCAGATATCAATTCTTGCATGTGAAAGAAAAGCCACACTTGAGGAAAATTGTTACTAGTGGATAATATCAACAGTTCATTGAAGAAAGGATTGCTGTCAATTCCATAGAATGATTTCATCGTGTCATTACAGAATGGTTTGGGTTGGAAGGGACCTCAAAGGTCATCTTGTTCCAATCTCTGCCATGGGCAGGGACACCTTCCACTAGGGTTGCTCAGAGCTCCATCCAACCTGCCTTGAACACTTCATGTTGAGAGGAACTAGAGTCACATTAAATAGATTTTTAGAATAACTAACCTAAATTCCCATGAAAAATGCTCTTGCATACTTGAAGAGGAGCACCTTTTGCAGGTTATTCTTTCTGTTTTGACATTAGAGAAAGCATTCTTCTCAGTCTGATCTCTTTATTTATTCATACAGAAGGGATTTTATTCCAGGAATATAGATTTCTATTTGCTTAAAAACAAACAAAACCCATTTCTTTTTGCAGTTCAACACAGATTTTTTTTTTTCCAATTCAACCTTGGATTTTCTTTTTCATCAAATTCATAGAAAAAACACTCTCTGTAAGAGCATTATAGATCAAGACTACTTCATGAATGTATTCATATTTCATGCTAATTAATTAGTCTTTGTACACAATCCTTGTCTCTGCAGTGCCAGTACATGTGTCTCTGTCCTCAGCTCCTCGTTAAATGTGCTGGGCTTTATTTGAGCACTGCATCACCGAGCCTCAGTCAGACAGTTGGGAATGCAGAGATGCCTTTCTTCCCCTGCTGGATTTCATCAAGCTCATGCACACAAAAGCTCCAGCTCCTTAGAAAAACTGAGGCATGGAGGAGGTACAGGAGGTGCTAACTGCTACCAGAGTTATCACACAGTGGGCTGGAATTCCAGACTTCTGGAATGTGTGGGTATTGAACATCTGTCTGTGTGTCACCAGCAGTGATTCTTACACTTCTCTCAAACGGAAACCTCCAACACCTTAAAAAACCCACTGAAAAACTATGAAAAATGCTGGGAAAAACCCGCTGAACCAACTTCCTTTGTAGGAAAAACCCAATGCTTTTGAGTGTTCACCTTCCCTTGGCTTATTCTTATAGTCACAACTGCTCTTCCAATCTTTTCTCTTCAAGATTTTCATTTTCATATTTTAAGAGTTCAGGTGTAACAAATTAATACATGAATTCTGTAAGCAGCCACCTAAAATATAACACATTAAAACTAAGACAACTCAGTCACAACATTGATATAAATACACAGAAGAGGTTTCTTTAGACAATACATGCCTGTCCCCACTCCAATTCTATTTAAATTCTCTTTAAATTCTTCTGGTGAAACTTTCTGACAAAATTACTAATTGAAACTTGCAGAAAATCTGAGCAGCAGGGGCTTTGTTACTAACATTTTTCAGTGCCAGAGATTTCTTAACCAAAAGATGGCCTTGCAGCAGGCACACACAGACTCCAGAGCCTCTCCAGTCTCAGTTTGCCAGGTGGCACTGAAAAGGCAGGTGGATAATCAGTTTGTACCTGCAGAACTACCCCAGCCACTCAGTAACCAGCAGGATTCCTTATTTCAGATCCTTGCTCCTCAAGTCTCCAGCAGAGAACTCTCACCTGTCCCAGTGATGTTCCCAAAGGGTTTAGCACTGCCAATTAAACTAAAACTGAAGGAATGGCCTCTGCGTTAGAGCATCTGACCTGGATTCAGAACAGACAGAATGCTGATTTTGAAAATGAACTCTATTTCTACAGGAATTGTGTGGAATACATTATGCTGTACCTCCAAGCAATCCATGAATAATGATAGCAGCCTTTCAAATAGCCCAGACCTCAAACTATTTCCCACCTGTCTCTTAATCTGCATACAATTTAATTCACACACAGGCTGTTTGTATTTGATTCTCTGAAGGTGCAATTATTGCAATTCTTTATGTAATGCTGATTAAGATAATGTCCAAACTTCTCTGTCAGAACCCTCTTATGGAACAATAATGCTCTGAAAAAAATACTAACTCTGTTGGAGATGTAAAGAAAGGAAGCTCCAGGAATAACAAACTGGAGGCAGGAAAATTGCATCTATCTGACCCATCCCTCCTGATTTTTCCCCCTTATGAATCTACCACAAAGCTTTTAAATGCAAAGTCCTAGGAGACATAACCAAAGTGTGCCACAGCCTGAGACCTGCAGTGAAATTCCTACCTCTGTCTGACCCCAAAACATGAGCATTCTGAAAATGTTATTTATGTAAGAATTTACAGGAAAAGAAGATGATAAACGAAAATTAAACACTGAACCTGACTTCTAAAAATCGTCCAAACAGACTTTATTTTTTAATCTGGGATAGTCTTCATTTACTGTCACATGATGACAACAACTACAGTTTTACAGTTAGTAGATCACACCAATAGGACATGTATTTTATATAGTATGTTTTTTCAAAACAAATTATGTTTTCTTAGTGACTCCATATTAAAAACTACCTTTGACATGGAAATTAAGCTATTGAAAGGTGAGTGCATTAAAATGCTGTTTGAAATGAAATATTAAGCACTTATATTTACAATCTTTACCTCCTAAATGGAACTTCTGCTTTCTTTTAGACCCTTCTGAACACTAGGATCATATCAGTCCTTTTGTGCCATGGTGAATGAAATGGGCCCTGATGCCCTTGAAATAAGACTTAGACTCTAAAATAACTCTAAGACCATTTAGGAATTTATATCTATATCTATACAGATATAGATAGATAGATCGATCAAAATACAGAGATATACATATATAAATCTATGCTAGATTATAATTTCAGGCAGCAGTTTATTTAAACCATGCAAACCTTTTTTCACTCTTGAGTTTGAGAGTTTACCTATTGGATAAATAGAGTGGAGAGGAAAAGGAAAAGTGAAAAATAGTAAACGAATAACTCATTCCTCCTTTATGGTACTTGAATTTATTCTGTTGCTGAAAAACAACGATTTCAAATACATCCAAAGATGAAAACAAACCAATCTGCTGCACTTCTGTGTGAAACAGATATGAAGACTGATGACCTACGTGTGCAATCCAAGGAAATGAAATTCCTCTGCCACACAGCACTGAGTGACCCTACACTGCAAAAGCTGATCCTCCCCTGCTTTGGATTCCCACCCTGCTGCAAAGGAGAGGCTGAGGAGGGAAAGGAACCAAACAAACACAGCCTGAATAATCAGCAGACCAAGGGAGCCACCTGCAGTTTGCAATCCTGAAGTAAATTCAGGATGAGTTCAGAGGTTTTTCTTCCTTTTTCTGTTGACAAAGCAGCGTAGGTAGCTGAGTTAGTGCAACACCGCAGTGCTTAACACCAGAGATTTCTGCATTAAACTGAGTCTGGCTGCCTCACACCTACAGACACAGCTGTCTTAAAGGAAATCTGGCCACAGCTAAATCCACTGAAAGCTTGCAAATGTTGAAGTTCTCTGATGAATTAGAGCTGGGTTTCTCAGCATAGCAAATTCAAAGCCACCTTTTAAAAGAACTCACTGCTGCTCCTTGAATTTACAGGTCCCAAATGCAAATGAATGCAAAGAGCTTTCTTTTAAGTTTAATGGTGCACTGACCTATTATATATTATTTATATACATTATATACATATTCTATACATACAAAAATCAAAACTTGAATATTTTGTTCATGTTTTGTTTGTTCAGTTGCAGCTTACATGGAAGTTTGTTTTTTCCTCTTGCCCCTTCCCACTCAAATTCCCATAATGTGGAAAATACAACTCAGCTATTGAGACCTTACTTCAATGTTGAAAACATATGAAAATATGAAAATGATTGTTGAGTTGTATTTTAAAAGTCTAATTGTAAAGCAACAGAACCCTCATCGAGAAGTTTTCCCTTGAGGCAAGTTGGATGGATAATGAATTCTGTATTGGAACAATCCCAGTAGTTACAGACTATTATGTACTAATTACTACCTTTACAGACCTACTGTACACATAATTAATTTCTTCTGAGCACTACTATCATTCTTGACTGGCAAAATACACAACCTAAATTACAAGAGCCAGAAATTAACATGATCCTTTAGGGAGAAGGCATTAACTTGCTTTGCAGTGTTTTGCAATTAGACCATCAATCAAACAGTGAGAAATGATTTTGATAGCAGCAGGCCCAGCACTGATTATTGTCACAGGCCTGAGTATAGGATGTGTCACAACACTGCAGACTTCACCTGTACCTTTTAGGAGACACCTCAGCATTCAATTCTACATGGATTTAACGTTCTATCAATTAAATAGGAACTTTCTGACATCATATTCCACCAAGCACTGAAGACATGACAGTGCTGCTGGTGGCCAGAGAGAAAATTAGATATCAGTTAAGGGACAAAAGCAAAGTTTGGTAAATGAGTGCTTGACCTAACATGATCTGCTTAAATGATTTCAAAGATTTAAGTAGGTTCTTGACAAGAACACTAATATTTTAAACCGTTAATTTCAGTTGTTTGGGGTTTTAGGACATTCTACAGAATTAAATCATACACACCCTCAACTGCATCAAAAAGCAGTAGCCCAGGTTTCCTGAGATGTATAATCACACTGGATCAATAATGTAGTAAGCAAAAATTATTGTTCAACTTCATAACAATTTTTCTCCCCAAAAAATACCCCTTCCCTTCAGCTCTGCCTGCACTCCTCTAAAAAAGACAGCACTCAAACAGCAAGGCAGCCCACAACTTAATGACAGCCAACATAAGTAATTTGTGGAATATCCAAAACCAAAACTATGGTAAACAAGAAGAATTCACCAAGCATTTTTCTCATTGTACCAAAGAACAACAAATAGAATTCAGAGGTTTAAACAAATTTCAGTCCTGTAACTTACACAGAATCACAGATTTTTAATAAATGTCTACACTACTGTTTCTTTTGTTTCAGTTACCGTTCCCACTGGCATTCCAAAATTCCACAGTATACAAGGCAGTAAACACTAAATCATCACAACTGCTTTTGGCAGTTGTCAGTTTGCTTCCTCTCATCCCTTTGTTTGTTTTACATGCTGACTGAGCTCTTGAGAGAATTTCACATGCATTTCTATTTGGCTTTTTATCACTCTTCTATAATGTACTTGGGGACCACCTCATGCAACAGGACTAAAGCAAGAGAGAAATCTGGTCCCAGATGATGCCTGAAATAAACATTTGGGACATTACTGAGCTGCTTAAGGTAAAATGGGAGGAAGAATGGTGAACATCATTCCATGTTTCTCTTTGCAGATGGTAGGAAAAAAGTTGCTTCTGCTATGCAGTTCTCTGGGTCTGTGATGCAACTAAATGCTCTGAAAGTCTTTTTGACTTCCAATAGATTTTCAAGTTTAAAAAAACCCATGAACTCAGACAACTCTGCCTTTCTGCAGCAGTCGGCCAAGTAAGGTTTTCATAACCTGAGTACTATGCAGCAGCATTTTAATGTGCATCCTTTGCTATGGCATCTTATTTTCTACAATCACTAACTGAGAACTACACAAGGAAAAATATCTGCAAGGCTATCAGCACATTAAGCTATTTGAGGAGTTCCTGTTGTTCCTAGTTTTACAACTGTGCAACTATGTCAACAAGAATTTCTTCTCATTGGAAACTGTCAGCTATGTCAAAAATTCAAGAGGGTTTTTTCAGCATTTTTAATGAAGATGCTTTTCAGGAATTTCAAAACATTTCCTCAGATTTCTGATGAAAGAATTCAGCTCAAAGCAGAAGCTTGTCCTTTTCATTAAGAAGGGGCTCATGCCATTCTGTCATTTGCTGGGGGGCATTTTTTCCCTTAGAGTTCTTCCTGTCACACCAAAAGAAGTGACCAACTCCACATCATTTTACCCTCCCTGCAGTGCTAGTCAATCCAGCTTGGGTATTGAAAAGAATGTTAAATTACTACAAAGGATACTTTTGAATTACTGCATGGAATAACTGAATATTTAGACCAGAAAGTGGTTCCAAGGTGTGCTGCAATAGGAGAATTCTAATGGCACAAGTTCACTGACAGATTCATATTCTTTTCAGCAATCTTATGAAGAACAGCCATGACCAACTCTTCAAAGAGGTTTCAAAAGAATACAGAAAAAAAAAAACACATTCAGAAATAATTCAAGGAAACTACTCAAGAAATAGTTCATTAGAGTCCTCTGAGAGTCCTTCCTGAGTTCATCTTTTTTAACACTGCATTAGTAAAAACTGCTGTTCTTATTCCAGAAATTCTCAGCTAGGAGTAATAATGCAAATAAACATGATTCTAGGATCAGAATTTAAATTTAATTATAATTTCTATAGAGGAAAACTCACATCTGTCTGCAACATGCAGTGCACTTTTAAAAGATATTATTGTGAAAAAGGTTCCTCCCCTCATGCTGTAAAGTGAAGGAGGAGCAATTCTTGTAATGGATTGTTATGCTTAATATATGTTTTAAATCATCTTCGTGCTATAAAACCATCCTATGAATTCCATGATATTGCACAAAGCATAAAAGAAACTGCCATTGCACAGTTTTAAACTTAATAAAAGCACAATAAAGAGTCAAGTAAGAATGTACCTTTCATTTGGGTTCCAAAGGTAAGTGCCAATTTTGCAAACAGCTCCGGGTCTTCGAATTTATCTTCTTCAGCTTTTACCCAAAAGCTGTTTTCTCCGATTTCTTGAGGTTCGATCTGAAAGGAAAACAGCATTTCTAGAGTCAGCAAGGAGGGTTTTCAACAGCCAAGTTAAAAACAAATGCTACAGAACTTCTGTGAGAACTGGGCTGAATGAGGTTTGACCCCGTTCTGGGAGGTTCTCTCCCTGCTGCCTTCTCTTCCTTCCTGCACAAACACCGTGAGCTGAGCTGCCCTCTGGCCACAAATGGACTTCTCCCATTCAGCAAGTTCTCCAAACACAACCAAATGGCAGCAGCTGGCTTTGAAAGTGTTCTAGTTCTCTCTTGGATCCTTTATAGAGAGTTCCCAAACTCTTCAGCACTTCTTCCCTGCTACCTGAGAACTGGATGGAACAACTTCCCAGGAAATTAACTATCCATGGGGACCTTGAGAGACTCAGTATGAGCTCCCTACTGGCCATTTTAAAGGAAGAAAATGCTCTGCAATACAGAAGCTGAAAGACAACTTGACTCTTCACGTATGACTCAGAACTGCTCTTCTCTTTCCAAAATATATTCCTCTAACAGTTTCGAACACACTAATTATTGTTCATAAGTCTGTTCGAATGCCAAGTAATTTCCAAGGGCTATTTCACTTCAAGATGACATGCAGGGAATTTAGCAATACTGCATGTGTCAGCCTCACTCCAACTTCCCTGCAACACCCTGGTCCTGCACCTTTCAGTCCTGCTTCAGCAGCAGCTCCAGGGAAGACATTTTAAAAAACTACCTTAATCCAACACTAATGGGCAAGACAGTAACAGCAAAAAGGACTAAATTAAACAGTAAGAATTTTATCCCTCAAATGATGGCTCCTTAAAAGTGATGATCAAACAGACTTTCCACTTTCTCAGTAGGCAGGAGATCTCTGGCACTGTTCCCAGAGCACTTAAGCAAAGCGTCCATCTGCAGCTCCTTCCCATTGTCACAGCCAGTGTTCACAGACACTTTAGAAATTATTCCTATAAACTCCCCAATGGAACTGATCACAGTGAAATTGGCTGCAATTACCAGCATGTATTATAAAATAAAAGCTTGCTTTTCTCTATGTTTACAGGACAGCAGTCTATGTCCCACAGTTACAAAACTCCTGCAATGCATTGTGATCCAGCCCTTTCTGCCCAAGATATTCAATTCCTCCTCCCACAACAAAGAAGGAAAGTTATCATTTATCCTTTTATGCAGATTATTTTATAAGAATTACAGAAAAAGTAAAGATTTTCAGACTGATTTTAAAATTTATTTGAATTAATACTCTAAAAACATGGCTGGCTGTCTTGTATCATTCTAGTCAAATATATTGAAAGCCTTTTTTTAAACTACAACAGCTAGATACACTTTCAGATTGTTTTAGCACATCCCCAAATATTTTGAAATCATTTGAAATCATTGAAGCATTAATTCTTATGCCAAAAGTAGTTATAAATTGGCATGCCATGCATTTCCACACAGGCTCTCTCAACCTTCTGGATTCATCTTCTGAAACTGGTGGAGTTATTCTGCTGTTTTTTGTTATCTCAAAGAAAGAGCCTTTTGACTACACAGAATTCAGAGGCACCACACAGCACTGAATATGTAAAAGTCCTCCTTTCATTTGCCTTGATGATTTGGTGATTTTGGTGCTTTTTCCTACACCAAACAACAACATATCAGTCGTATTTTATACCACTAAAAATCTGCCAACCACAACTTTAGAATGCAATGATTTAGTCTTGATAACAGACACAATTAGCCAATACTCCACATTTATTTTCTTTACATGGAAGGAGCAGTGGCTGATCAAAGAAAAAAAAAAACCACTGATCAAAAAGGGGGTTTAAGACAACACACCCCAACACACACCTGGATGTTTGCATAATTTCTCCTGTTAGAGAGGGACTGGATATACAGAGAGGCAAGTAATAACTGGGAACTGCTTTAAGGGTTTGCTTGCAAATCAGATTGTGCTTGCACTTTCCTGCTCAAGTAATGTTTATACTTTAAGATGGTTTTAAGAATGAAATGTGATTAAATACAACCATGTTAAGACACTGGAAGCTCATGGTGCCCAAACCTTCCCCTTGAGCAGTCCCATGGCTCCTCCCAGTGGCCACAGCCCTGCTCCAACACATCACTAATCGAGACTCGCCAACAAATATCTGGGATAAATAATCAACAAATAACATTAAGGCTGTTATCAGCAATCTCTGGACTCACAGTCACATTAAGCATCACCAATTTTAAAAGCTTAAGTTGGTTTGCTTTGCTAGGTATGTGTGCAAGCTGCTTTAAAAGAGTTTGGAGATAAAGAGATATCTATATACAACTTGATGCAAAGCTGCACTTCATGTCCACTGCACCTGATACAATGCATTGGAAGTAAGTTGGCTGCCTGGGATGCTTGGTACAACGAGTTCTGCCAAGATGATTTAAAAATCCATCGCTACCGAGAGTAACCGTGAAGTGAAGGAGGGGAAGAAACACCATCCCCACACCTCCTGTCATACCTTTGACCAGTTGATTCTCTTCATGGACACTTCCAGCTGATACTTCTTCTTCTCCTTCATCCCGTGTGGCAATGCTGGCACCATGGGGAAGGGGGCAAAGGGAGCCCCTCCAAGAGGGGGAGGCATCGGGGGCCCCCCAAAAGGCGGCGGTGGAGGGATTGCTCCACCAGGCAGAGGAGGAGGAGGAGGAGGTCCTGCTCCCCCAGGCAGGGGAGGAGGAGGAGGAGGTCCTGCTCCCCCAGGCAGGGGAGGGGGTGGTGGGATGGCTCCACCAGGCAGAGGAGGGGCTGGTGGAGGAAGTGATGCCCCAGGTAATGGTGGGGGAGGAGGAATTGCTGCTCCACCTGGCAGGGGAGGAGGAGGAGGAATGGTTTGTCCTCCAGGCAGGGGAGGAGGAGGAGGAATTGCTTGTCCTCCAGGTAGGGGAGGAGGAGGAGGAATTGCTTGTCCCCCAGGTAGAGGAGGAGGAGGAGGAATTGCTTGTCCTCCAGGCAGAGGAGGAGGAGGAGGGATTGCTGGTCCTGCACCAGGGAGGGGAGGAGCAGGAGGGATGGATCCACCAGGGAGTGAAGGCGCTGGAGATGGCAGAGCTTTCTCACTTGGGAGGGCTGGAGGTACTGCTGGGACTTCTGTCAGGCCTGGACCCTGAAACATAAAAGAGGAATTCTTTTCATCAGTGACAGGAGGCAGTTTGATACGAAACTGAACCAACCAGGATGGTTTTTCGCCAACTGCACCTCAAGAAAGTGAGAAATGTAACTGTTCTCCTATTTAAATGAGAAACAATAACAATAGATTATACCACGTACCATAAAGCTGCCAAGCAAACTGAATAACCTAGCATTGTTATAAAAACAAATTGTTTCAATTTTAAAGAAAATTTAATAGTAGCAGTAACATTTAAGTGAACAGAACAGCATTTTATTTCTAACCAATGCACAAAACATTTATCCCACTTAGGACACCCTGGCAAGCTGGGGCATCAGAGATGAGAATAACCATGCTGAATTTTAACAACACTCATCTGCTGCTGGAAAATCTCCCCCAGCAATCAGTGGAGCAGCTTTTGCAGTGCAAGAGGTCAGAGGACCAGAGTTGTTCATAACTATTCTGACACCTGGAGGGGTGGAGGGTGTGCAACAACCCACCCTGCTGTCTTTGAAATCTGCCTGAGGGTGTTTCTTTGGTGAGAGGAAAGAAACAGCAATCACAATATCCATTCTAATAAGCTCTTGCTAATTAATAAGGAAGAGAAATAGCAGCACATCAGACCATCAGAGGGGTGAGTGCAGCTACAAATAAGGGTCATCATATTCTGCAGGGAGCAAAACACTAGAAAAGGGAACAGATAGTAGAATTACATGGTTAATTAGCCAATGGTCAGCATTACTGTCAATGCCCTGTCATCTGTGGATAATCTGAACTGGAATCAAAAAAACAGGACTAACAATTAATTCAACTAAAAGTGCATTTTTAACTTTGCACGTGTTTCTTCAGCCCACAAGTTATAATACATGAAATGCTGCAAAACTTATTAAACAGACTGTCAAATTTCAGTGTAACACTGGCTTGTAGGAATTTGAAAGAAACATGACAATTGGCAAGAAGAAAGTAAGAACAGGAATGTTTGTGTCTCCACCTTAGTGCCCAAATAGGAAGTGAGATCATAGGCATTAAGACAGCTGAAATAAAGACAAAAAGGCAACAGGCAGACCTCACCTAGCATTGAAAGAGTACAAAACAAGCCAGACTGAGGCAATAGCACTAAATCATAATATCTGTTCATTTTTAAAAGGTATAAACGACCTGTCTAAAACCCAAAACTGGTGTAAAAACTAAAAAATAAAAAAGGCCTATATAAAATGTAAGAGTAAAAAATATATATAAACCAAAAGCCTTTAAAAATAAACACTTCCAAATCAAAAACTTTCTGCAAAACATACAGAAGAAGCAATGTGAAAGCATAAACAAATACCTGCAGGGGAAAAAAAAAAAAACAGGCTGGATGCAAGATTTTTATAGCCTAAGGAACACTTTTTCTCAATAAAGCAGGTACCTGTGACAGGTTGAATATACTACTGTTTGAAAAATGTTACCTCCATTAACTATCCTTAGTAACTTATGTTGGCTGCAAAACAAATCAATACACCTCTAACAGACATTCCAAACTCCAGAGAAACAAGGTACTCCAGACCAATTTCTTTTCAACTCCTTCTCAAAAAAAAAAAAAAAAAAAAAAAAAAAATCAACTCAGCTGTGGAATTAAATGCGGTATGTTTTATTACCTGGGTCCGGAGCTGTTTGACTTCTGTTTCAAGTTCTTTGATTTTCTCTTCTCGTTTCTGCAGCTCTGCTTGTGCCTCTTGTCGAGCTGTGAACTCTTCATCAAACTGTAATGATTTAACCAGTACAGGAGAGTTTGTCCAGTTATGCCCACACCAGAGCCTATACTGGCAGCAATTTCTTGAACAATATCAGAGCTGAGCAATTGATGCTCTAACTCTTTTAGCACCATTTTTCTAACGTGTTCCATTTTAGCATCACAATTTCTTCCAACAGTAAGTCAATGACAAAGAACCACCCAGATCCAGATACTCAGTTCAGGTTTTACCCTCCAAGAGAACACTGCAGAGTTCTCAAGCCAAACTCAAGTACACATCTATTGCAGCAAGCTTAAATTCATTAACAATATTAACAATATTTAAGCAGCAAGCTTAAATTTATTAACGATTAAATCTGCAATCATCATGTTCAAGAACATGTTCTGCCATTTGGCCTGAAAATGCCTACTTAGACCAGACCAGCAAAAAAAAAAAAAAAAAATTTTTTTTGAACTATTTCAATACACACCTCCATAACAGACGAACTTCAGCACTATTGCAGCTAATATAAGACATTCATTCATTTTTTTAAGTTTATACCTGCACTAAAGTTATTTAATTGTGACTATTTCAGGGCAGAAGAGCAACAAGTGGAATTTTTCCCATCAGTTATCAACAGCAGAGGAATACAGCTGAAGAGATGTACATTTAATGCTGCTCAGATGCTTTTGATTTCAGACTCAACTGCATCTGAGCCTTCCTCACACACAGAACCAGAGAGCTTTAAATATGAAAGCACATCCTCCCTGTGAGAGCCACTATTTTCCAGTTTTAGCTGGGAAACTGACTGTGTTCCAGTCAGGTTTCTGTTCTTGCACCCTTAAGAGAACCATGAGTAGAACTTACCTTTCTGGAAAATTCTGCTGCTTTCTTTTCACTCTCCTCTACTTTAGCTTTGTCTACACACGCATCTACAATTTAAAGAAAAGACCACACACAAGTCAAGTCAAACATATCCCAGCTCTAAGGTGCTTCCAATCACAATTACCCTGTGAGCCCATGACACAAAAACAACAGGCTTTTTTTTTTTTTTTTTTTTTTACCCTGTCTGATTTCATTAAAGGCTACAGCATTTGATCTGGTACTCCACAAGTACACCTGTAGCTTACATGCGTATTTCCAGAACACTGAAAAAAATTCACATTCAATGTAAATGTAGACAGAAGAACACAAAAAAAAACCCCAAGGTAAAACTGATTAAACAGTACAAACCAATAAGATGTGTAAAATTAATGTCCATCCTTCCTCTGTATTTAAAATCTGGGTCCATGCCACTGCTGTGCAGAACTATCTGTGACACACATTCTTCTATGATCTTGTAATACTGAGGTCTGAAACAGGAAACATTTACAAGACAATAAGAACATGAACAAGCCTTTATGCAATTAGGGAGGGGGGCAACTAACTCCTAATAATTGAATTCTACAACTGCCAGAAGAAGTATCAAGTTCAAACTCTTATTTGTTAATATTTTGGATATGGTGCCTTGACCTTGCTAAGACACTGTGCTGCACATAAGAGAAGTTTACACTGAAAAGACCAGATCTAAGGCAAGTGGGAGTATTTTCAATTATCAGTTGTACAACTTTCATGCTCTTTGAAGCGATGAAGGCAACAAACTTGAATAAAGAAAAAGTACCCAACAAGTTAAGAGGTTTTCGGGATGAGGGTGTTAGACTAACACAATTACACTATTAAAAACACTATTATATTTACCAAGATCTTTTTAATACTAACACGGAGCAAAAAGATAGATAACACATCAGTCTGAGAGTGACTTCTTAGGCAAGAGCTACTCAGTTTCCCAGGGTCTTAATTTGCATTCTTGCCCCTATTCCCCCAAAAAACCCAGCCTGGCAGCTGGCACTCACCGGACATAGTAATCATTCCTGATCAGAAGGAAATGTTGGAGAATCGACAGGAAGTAATTTTCAGAAGAAGTATCTTTCACCATATTATACAGCAGATGAAATACTTCGCTTACATCAGTGCAAACATTGTTAAGAAAATACAAGTACTTTAAAAACCAAAAACTTAAAAAAAAAAAAAAACAAACAAAAGACCAAAAACCCCACTGCAGCACAGAACAGCCACCCACCCAAACACTGCTCCCCAGACACTTCCCATATTGTTCGAGTAAAATCCCCCTACACTTTGAACTCCTATCCTTAGTAGATATGATTTCTTCCACTAAGATTGTGCACAGAATTTCTGTGCCCTGTTTAACAATTAGGACATGCTTCATTATCAATCGGAACACTCACACTACAGAGTTAATGTTTTAGAACTCTGCAAAAATATTTCACACAAAGCTTTGTTTCCACTCTGAGGTCAGCCAGGGTATTGGCAAACACACACTGGTCAATCATTCTCATTTCCTAATAATGACCTTTACTTGTAATTACCTGTTCTGCAAAGCACCAACATTAGAGGGGATGTTATATCCTCCCATTGATTGCCTCAACCTCCCTCTGCTTCTTCCTAAACTCTGCAAGCAGCCACTCTGAACCTGGGTAACTTTGAATTTCCTGCTCCTTCACAGCTAGAAAAGGTCCATATCTGAAGTGCTTCAGAATCTACCAGAAATTTTGTTCCTTTTATTATCAAAACTGATTTTTCTTCAACCTTACGATCTTCCACGGGTATAATTTTATCTCTTCATGTATTATGAGACAGAGTTTAGCTTAATAAATGTTATTTACGAAAAATTAATTCAGTTCCCAATGACTTACATTTGACATGCAAATTTAAGCACTAATTATCTAAATATTTTCTAACAAAAAAAGCAACTGGAGAGAAATCTGCTTGACAAAGCCCCTGGTAAGACACACAACTGAGACAAATAACCTGCACATAGAGCACTGTAATTTCCATTTAATAAAGTTCTCAAATGACACAAGTTATAACAGCATTTCCTTAAAGGATATTCCATTTCAGCTTTGATATCATTGAGACGATGTGACAGTTCAAAGTGGTCTTCATCTTTGTTCTCATCAAACACCTTCAGCTGAATATCAAGCTCGTCATTTTCCTTATCTTTCAAGGCCTGTTTTTCAAGGTAGAGTATATCTTAATTTTTCCTTTCTTAAAGCAAGAATTCCCCCCTTGAAGGATTGTATCATGACAAAGTATAAGACATTAACCTTTAGAACAGAAACAAGTTTTCACTCAGTACCCGAGCTTTTTTATTATAATGGTTCAACTGAGAAAAACTAAAGGCAAAATATCAGCTCACAGAGCAGGTATGGGCTACAGAACAAACAAGATTTCCAGATGAACCAATTTCTCCTAATGGGACATAGCAGTTCCTGCTTGTTAATGTCAGAGCTCCTTTTAAAAAACCACAACAGGTATATTTCAAAACATGGATTGACATGAGCTTAAGAAGCCTAAAAAACTGTAAAGAAGACTTGCTTACAATTTCTGTTACTCATTTAACCTAGACCATGGCATTAAAATGGTACAAGGAGAAATATAGAGGAGGGAAAAAAACCCACACAAGTGACCACTTGCTTTTTCTTTTAAGAAATACAGAGAATTGTCTTATTTCCCATAAGAACTAAGTTTACCTTCCTATCAGCCAAAGCACATAAAAAAAAGTTCCTTCCCATCCATTCATGGGAATGCAGACCACGACCGAAATGGAAATTTGCCTGGATTTGTCATGACTGGATGCAGCCATGTGTCAATTGTGCCAATTCCAATGCTTGAAAAGCAGAGGAGGAGGCTCTGAATCTGAGCAGATTAGGAGCCGGAGCTCTGGATCTCCCTCCTGACTCTTTTCAACACATTAGCTGTTCAACATTCTTAAAATAAACTGTTATCACCAAATATTAATTGATTTTACACTCATATCTGTATGACAGATGATGGTACACTCTCCAAAATTTTCTGTCATATCATGATTTGCTACAATTCAGTTTCTTTGCTACCTAACCCACCCCATCCTTAAAGTTTTTAAGTATTTATTGATTCTATAAAAAACCTTTCAACAGATTATTAAAAAAAACTAAAACCAAAAAGACTTGATTTCTTAAGGCTTTCAGATGTTCCACAGCAAATAAAGCCAGTAAATCATACTAATGTATTTAGATGATATAAACCCTAAAAATATACTGAAGAAAAAGTAAGATCAGAAAGTGTCTCAAGGCTGAATGAGCCAAAAATGTAAATAAGTTGTTTCTGACAAATTGACAATTTGAAACTTTACATCTTGAAAGTCATAGCAGAATAAATTCACTTTCAAACAAATATAAACATGTACCTAGTTTCTCTCATCTTTTGATGAGAGGGATGAGTACCTTAAATATACCTATTCCTGATGTAAGCATCAGAATGGTTTCTTGGCTAGGAGCTACAAATCTCTCCAGAAGTCAGAAATATTCCTGTCTGTGCAGCTGCATGAAGGCAGACATGCAGCCTCAGAATGAATTTCTGATTTGATTTTTCCTTAAAACGTCCCAATGCATTCTTAGCAGGCAGATTAAAGAAAAACAGATTTCACAGAAAACAACAGGAACAGCATATACAAAAAGTTAATCCAAGATTGGTTCCACAGCCAGATTCATGTTCACTGCATGTGCTTTGAGCTCATTATGCAGAATTTGGCTACTCTCATTTAATTTCTAATGTATTGACTTATTTTAACTACTATTCTGGTTCATACAGCTCATGAGAACTTGAATTTGTAACTCTGCAGGCCTGAAAGCAGATTTGGATTGATAATGTAACCTTCTGCACCTCCAATCCTTCACATCTGCTGTTCTAGTTTAACAGTTTGGTTATCTTCAACATTCATAGTGGACAGTGATCAATTCCTGGATAGAAATTACTTACAGGCAATATTTTCTTCAGGCCACAACGTAAAAACTCATTTCTCAAGTGTATCCTGAAATCAAGATCCTCAGGAAATGTAACAAGGGCGTTGATGAGCTGCATACATGCTACCTGTAATCAGAAATACAGAACGAAAATCAATACTTTCAGTCCCTGTTTCAGTGTAATTATAAAACCAAAGAGATGGATATTATTTATTATGCAGCACACACGCAACACTTGAGTTTATTTCAGCAACAGCAAATACTGCTCTGTTTCCATATCGGGATGCTTCTGCCGTGTCAAAATAGCACCATATGAATGATCATCACAGAACAACTGCATGGAATGGTTTGAGTGGGAAGGGACCTCAAAGCTCATCCAGTGCCACTCCTGCCATGGACAGGGACATTTTCCACCATCCCAGGTTGTTCCAAGCCCCATCCAGCCTGGCCTTGGGCACTGCCAGGGATCCAGGGGCAGCCACAGCTGCTCTGGGCACCCTGTGCCCACCCTAAAATCATGCACTAGTTTCTCCCAAATTAAAATTGCCCAATGTACCTCGTTCTCTATTTCCTCAGTATTCACCAGTTTGAAAACAAACTGGTTCTACGATAACTAAAAACTTTAAAAATCCCGCATCAGAACCACCCAACAAACACCCATACCCAAATTAGCCACATCACCAGGTGTTTTTTCCATTCCTGCAGAGTACTTCTGCAAAATGCCTGAAGTCTCAGGGTAGTGGCTAATGCTTTAATTGAACAGCTGTGCACTTTAATTGATTTATTTGGATACAGGTAGACAACAGCACAACACCAAAAGTGCTGACCCAAGTTAAAAGACTAAAATGGGACTCAAGGGAAATACTAAGTTTGGTAAAAGATGTTAACTGCAAATAGAAGTAGCTTTAGAGTAGGAAAAAAAATCAATAGCTGCAGAGGAAAAAAATCAGATAAAAAGCACCTTCCTGTTTTAATTACATTCACTATTTAGCTTTAATAAAACACCTTATGGAGTGTCAAATTTCTATTAAAACATCCTTTCAAAGGCACTCTCTTGCTAGAGCTGCATCTTCAGATAATGCAGTATCATCATGCTTGCTTGAATGATTCTTGTTATTTTACTACTATGACATGACTTAACAAGCCAAAGCACATGTCCAATCTGAAATTAATAGAGAGAAGAGGTGCCATCTGCTCTGATTGCTTCTGCCAGAGAGACTCTGCCTTAATGGCTTGTGCTAATACATTACCAGCAAAGAAGGATTTTGTCAGGAACAAGGTAATGAGTCTTGCAATAGTGCCTTCACTGAGGTATCAGGGAGCTTTGGGAGGGGGAGGCTGGCAGGAATGGTGGGTGGTGGTTGTTGTTTGCCTTAAATCAACAAGGTCATGGAGTAGGAGACAGCTCCAGAATGAATTCTTCAGTGAGAGCACTATTAACATTAGAATGTCGTCTGTGGGAACTTATTGGACATCATTAACTCATCAGCTCTGAAACTAGAGGTGCTGATGGTAAACACAGCATTAAGGCAACTACAGCTGATGTGTATTTGA
The DNA here is from genome assembly GCF_009819655.1 of Sylvia atricapilla. NCBI lineage: Eukaryota > Metazoa > Chordata > Aves > Passeriformes > Sylviidae > Sylvia > Sylvia atricapilla. The sequence continues at coordinate 1,845,217 of NC_089174.1, forward strand.
GCCAAGACTGGAAAAAGGCATCCCAAGGATACCTGCTCTGCCTGTATTTTTCCATATCCTTCAGCCAAGGTAGCTGAAAAATACATTTTAGTACAAAATGTGCATAACTACTGTCTTATGAGAAAGTAATAAGTCAAAGTCATCCTTTATTAGGGTATTCAGCCACTTGGCTTCGATGCAAAAATGGCAGTACAAAAAAATCCCAACCAATTCCAATTAAAAAAAGCTTACATCTTAATAGCACCAAAACTCTGATGCCCACAGAGCATAAAAATACTCTACCCATGGACAAACAAGCAGCAATAAACATGATCTAAGTCATGACTTAGCAAAAACCACTGGCACAGATTATTTATTATTGTATTAAAAAAAATTTGGAAGCTCACTAGATTACCCCTCGAGAACCACTAGTGGCAGATGAAAGGCACATGTTGAACACACAAGGAATGCAGAGTCCTTGCTGACAAAAGTACAGATTACATCCTACTGCACTTCACTCATCCCAAAAAAGACCCTGCCAAAAATGGACACACCTGCCATCATCAGCATTTATCTGAATATTTAAGAGACCACAGGTACTGCTGCCTAAAATACCAGCATTAGGAATAGATTTATTACCTGAACATGACACCTAGCATCCAAGGAAAGAAATATCACTAATTATTCTCTTCACTAAGGCCAGGATTTCTTAATCCTGTTTCTGGGACAGGAAATGAGTTCCTTGGCCTCCCACCACTAACAAGAAGAAAACCTAGCACCAGTAGGCCACTGGTATTTATTTCTGCTCTTTTACTAACCACTGGATTAATGGTACTAAGAGAAGTCCTGTGTAAATTAAAGATCACCAAGCAATACCCAGTGCTCCAGCCTTCCAGCTGAAGCACACAGAAAGGCAGACTCACCTGCAGCTGGATGTACTCGTGGTTCTCCAGGCCTTCCACAATCTGAGAGAAACGTTCCTCCCTGTTGTGCCTTTCAGCAGCAGTTGTTATAGCACCTAAAAGCTTGTCCAGGCTACGAGAAAGACAAACTGTCAGAGGAGCACAGCACAGCAAACTTGCTCGTTTTAAACATACTCAGCCCACTAGTCACACAGCTCAAGACTTTAGTTTAAATGCATTTATCTACAGGAAGTTGAAAACGCTCCAAGAACCAAGTGTTAAAAATGTCTACAAGATTAATGTTGAAATAAGAAAAAAAGGTGAATAACTATATTATTGTTTCAGCCAAGCAACAACCAATGAGGAGGAAAAAGTCCCTAACCTTTGCAAGACTGTGTACTTATTAACAAGCTGACATGTTTAACGCTTGGAAATCCTAATAAATTGTCCTTTCAGAAATCAAAATATTTTAATCTATTTATTGCATAGAAGACATGAAGTTTGCCCATTTTAACCTTCAGTAAATAAACACAGTGGTGAATTTACAGGAACCATATGCAAAGTGATTATCTCTGTTTTAAAAATGTCATGGGCAAGTGCTAAATAACTCCAAGCTGAACTGCTGCAAAGCCCAGCTGTAAATGTAAACTTCTTGCTCCTGCAGCAGAGAGGTGATTTGTTCTTTCAAACCTTCCACTTCACCCACAGTGTGTATTGCCATTTGCTTTTCTCTGATTTAATACTGAATTTAACGCAACAAAACAGGTGAAGTCTCTTTAATTTTAAACCACATTATTAAAGACTTCATAGGTCACACTTGTTTCACTGACAGCCTTCCTCACTTGTGCCCAAACTAACAATTCAGAGGAGCACAAAAAAAAAGCTTCAATATCTCACTTACATGTTTTCCTCTCCAACAATGCAGATAGCAGAAAGTATTTTCACTGTCTCAGTCATCATGTGAGGCTGCTTTGGATCGATTGCTCTTGACAGCAACAAGAAACTTCTTTCATCTCCTAGAATCCTTTGCAAACCATACTGGGAGAAACAAAAAGCTCATCGTGAAAAGGTTGTGCTTGCCTGGGATACTCATCACCTACTTAATATCCTGAGGGATTCTCCCTACTCCTCCCACCCAGAAGGGGTTTGGCAACACTCGACCAAAACTCCACCAAAACCCCTGGCCATCACTGCTTGGGGACACAGGTCAGTGTCCCCAGTCTTGCATTTGAGGCTTTCTCCTGACTGAGAGAGACTCAGCTCCTCAGAGGACACCAGGACCTTGTAAAATAGTACCCACCAAAAGACAAACCAGATTTTATTTTCCATCTATATCTGAAACACCTCAGAAGTATGAAAAATCTGCTTTTCTCTCACTTCATTAGACATGCTCTTCTGTGAGTTATTTCTAAACTAAGTAAAAGTAATTACAAGTAACTTTTATGCAGTTTTACTTGCTTGGGGAGATAGATAAATACAAGACAATATTTTGCTATGAATAAAGCAAAATTACAAGTTTAACACATCAGCTTCTAGAAGATGCTCATACGCTGTAAACCTGAGTAACCTACATTAGAAACAAAAAAAAACAACTTACCCATGACTTACCAATTTAAAAATTGCAGCTAAAAAGATATCAAATCCTAGTCAATTTAAATCAGGTGAAAAGTATATTATATTAACAATCATGTATTGAAGCCTGAATTTGGAAAGTTATTTTTTTTCAATTTCAAGTAATTAATTTCCAAATTCACTTACTTTAAATTTATTCTATTGTTCTCTATCAAATATTTTATTTCCTAAGATCAACAGTGTTTAACAAAATTAAGAAAAACATGCATGAAGGTTCATGAAGATTTTCAAGAGAAGTTAAACTAAGTCTAAGACCTGCATTTCCAAAGAGTGAAACACTAGATAGACATACTTTCCTTCCCTCTCCAACATTTAACATGCCATACACGTCTTGAACTCAACAAAACTCAATCACGCCAGAAGTATGTGACTTTAAAATAATACTTACCTTATTGTTCATAAATGCTTTGAGGCACTGGATAAGTTTATGCTGATTCTTCTTATCAATACTTTCTTGCCTTGAGAGGAATGAGGAAAATTACATAAGGAAAATCTTCACAACCTCCCCATCCCTCCCTTCAAATGATCCAGGTCCTTACTGTTTCTTGTCCAGAAGCTTCTCCAAAGCATCCAACAGAAGTCCAAGACCTTCATGCCCAAAATTGTTAACCCAGCTGGAAAATAAGAAACCAAAGAAAAATGCTTTTAATTATTTCTTAATCAAATGCAAAACCTGCAAAGCTGTTTCTCCTTTACTGCTTGTGCATCCCTTCATAGGCTCCACTTTTGGTCTCACTTCCCTAAAGATGTGGTCAGAAACAAAGGCAAACAGTCCCAACAAGCACAGATTGCTGAAAGCCAAAGGGAAAGGTGAGGAGATACTGCAGACAGCTGCAAACATTTCACATATCCTTATCCAGGGTGCTGACAACACTGCTCTCCTGTCAACAAGCATTAGCATAATTACCCTGGTTTCAAAAAAAAACCCCCAAAGCCCACAACTCTGCCGCTTGGCAAAAACAGCATGATGAAAACTACTGCAGAAATTGCTCTGCTTACCTGACTGGATTGCTGGTTAGAGACACTCTCAAAGACTCCAGGCAATTAAGAAGTTTTTCATCTGAAATTCCAGATCTCAGTTCATGGATATATTCTTGTGAAGACAGGGTACATTCATGCTTGCTGTTTTTTAGTCCACCCTATCACAGAAGGCAGAATGCTGGTAAGTGCTCTAGTGATCAAACACTATTTAGATGATAAAACAGAAGACTATTAGTTCCATAGGAATTTTCAAATCGTAGTACAAGTATTCAAGGATTTGACATCAGAGTTTAACACTTTAGGTTTTACATCACAAGGATAACTATTTTTGCTGGAATCTTTTTCACTTCTTTGAGTAAAAGTTCATGTACTACAAATTGAATATAAGATTTAATTCCATCATTCAGCTATATTAAGATATTAAATAAGAGTGTATTAAACAGCTACTTCACAACACTGTATTGGAAACAATCATTCATAAACAAAGACAGAAAAAACCCAGTTCATGCAACTTCATGAGCCAATTTTTAGCTGTACCATAGTCCATGTTTGGCCCCTAATAGAGGTGTCTAGAGGAGCTTTTTTGCCACAAAAATAAACATAAAGTAGATTTGACAGAGCTCTCTCCTGCTGAAGTGCCACTACAGAAGAATAACTACTCACACAGTATTTCACTGTTAAAATACCTGAATACCAGTTTTTAGAGCTGTATTATTCAAACACATGAACAAGACAAAATATTTTTCCGAAAGGTGCAACTAATCTTTTGTACAGCTCTGACAAGTTGCAGTAAGCTTATTTCAGAAGAGTGGTTTTGATTCATTTGCAGCTCCTAAAGCTCCTTAGCTCTGAAGGGTCTGTTGAAGAGAACCTGATAAAGATGTCATGGGTGTAAAGGCAATATCAAGTGCCTGTCCTAGAAGAGGATTTAGATGTATTTGGTTTTAATTGTATCTCTTCCACTACAAATATTCAAATTGTCTCTCTTTCACAAAGCTCCAATTCTTCAGGTTCGCTCTGTTCAAATTCTTACCATTCATTTTCCAAACACACACGAAGTATGGCTGAAGATAAAATGACTTGTCTAAATTTAACTTCATGACTTTGACCTAGCCAGATTCAAGGCACAAACCAGAACTGAGTTCACAACGTACTTTCAGATTCAGAACAAAACCAGGACAGACTGTGACTGCAGTGAGACAACAGGGTCTTCTGCACTGTGACAGCTTTGAGGACATTCCTTCCTAACATGCAAAGCACCTTTAGCTGGGCATCACATGCCAGGTACACATCAAAGAACCAAGGAAAAGATGAGTAAGAAGGACATAAAAGGACTAGAATCAGTCACCATCAACATCCTAATCAAAGATGCTCTTCCGCCAAAAGAGAAAGGAATAAATGGGTGGGGATTATCTTTATAAGGGTAGGAGCTGCTTGTAAATCAGGCTAATATATTAAAAAATCATCAAAATTCAGAAAAATCATCACTCTGAAGGATGATAAGGTAAAGAACTAGGAAAAAGGAACAGCTTTATCCCACCCATTGCACAGATGGGAATCAGAAAAGATTTTGTGTGTAATCACTGCACATCATCTATGCAATACAGATCTAACTGGGCACAAATTTTGTCATTTCAGCCAACCCCCAAACGGTAGAAAGAGAACAGAAATGCTGCTGAGAGCCACAAAATGCACAGAGATGAGACAATGGCAACTTCAGTCAATGCTATTGCCTGTTAAACTAGACCCTGAAAATCACTCTAGAATGCAAGACAGTGTTTTTTTCCCAAGAGATGAGTTTGTCCCTCCACTGCAGTCTGCTGCAGGCTCAAAAGGAGATTCCAGCTCAGGCTGGGGCAACATGAAGTCTTTGCTACTTGTTGTTTTGCTTTTAAACCAAGGTGGGATCTTGCTGCCTCCTCTCTGCGCCACCCAGGCCATCAGCGAAGCACTCGTGCTCTGCCTAGTGCCTTATTTTCAGAAGACTCATGACTCCCTCAAAAAATGAACCAACAGTTCAAAGAACTGGCAGTGTGCTCTACTAAATCCCAAGGAGGAAGCTGGACATACTAAGGCTTGCAGGACAGGTACATTTCTTCACTGGTTCTTTCAAAAAGCACCTTTAACTGCACAGCAGTTAGCAACCAACTCCTCTTCCTTATTTTCCTCCCTCTTCAATATGGTCACTCAAGACAGCTCATAAAAACCCATTCTTGAAATCTTTCACAGAATTTTTAGCTTACCAGGAATATTTTGTGTTATTCCCTGCAATCAGTGTCTCAGTCTCAATCCAGTCTTACCTCTAGCCATGCTAACTCCAATGCTGAACCAGGTGCTACCTCTTTTATTTCCCTCTTCAAAGAGAGCTTAATTGGAATACTATCTTTAAGTATAGCTATGCCTCCATATGTATCAGATTTTAACAAAAACATTTTTCATTTACTTTGAGGAACAAGGTCTCAGTGAAAAATGTTTTACAGAAGAACATCTAATGAAGATGAAAGCTAAAGTGAAGTAGGAAAAAACTGAAGAGGCTTGGGTCCCACATCAGAACAGTCAGAGATTAAACCAATGCTTAATAATGAAAACCTTAGAATTTACTTCCTGACCAATCGCCTTCAGAGTGTCACAATTAAGGCAGAGATGCCTTAATTAATGATTCACTGACAGCAACTCAAATGAGAGCTGCACCACACAGCATTCCCAACAGTGCTGAGGATGCTGTGCAAAACCCAAAAAAGTTCAAGCTCCCAAGTTCCCACGAACAGGGAAACCTCCTTTCTGCAATCTCTACAACTCAAGAGCACCACCAGAAACATCCCAAAATTCCTCTCCTCTCTGATGACAGTGAATCTGTAAATCTTCAAGGAAATGGCTCCATGTGCTGGCAGAAGCAGAGAGTTCCTAGAGGAAGAATCCTGGAAGAAGCACACGGAGGTGCAAGCACTTGTTAGGCAATAATATGCAGAAGCCATACTCCAGGCACAGCATTTCTTATTTTAGTATTTAACAAGTTATTTGCACAAAAACACTCTTTTAATGCAGAGCTGTTCTTGCCGTCTATCCGACCCTGAACTCAAAGGCATGAGGAAGAAAACATCTTAGAATTTCTCCCCTGCCCACTGTGGGAATATCAGCTTCCTTTACAAAATAACCTATTTGCAAAGCAGCTGTTCAGGCTAATTCACACCATAAGGAAATTACACAGCAGCAGGGACTATTTGAAGCTACTTTTAACACACTGAACTAGAAAATTAATAATTTGTCTCCTCAAAAGTCTAATACTTTTAAAAACGTAAGTACATAGAAGGTATTTTCCTCAGTCAGGAGAAGAACCAACAGTGTGTTCAAAACTAAAAAGTACTGGTGAACATAAAAGTATCTTTAAAGGCCACTCTGAATAAAACAAAGCCAAGAAAAAAAGATATAAGAATACAGTATGTAGGATAAAATCCTAACTACATCTGAGGTGATGATCAGACAACTTGTTAGTTAGATTGTTTTCTATTATTTTTACTACAGAATTTAATTACTGAATATGACCCAAGCAGAAAGTCTTGCTGGACCTGAAAAACCTGGTTTGGCTGTAATAAAAAAGAAGTCCATCCATAATTTAAAAAAACATCTTCGTTTTCAACCACTGCTTAAAATTCATCTGTAATTATTTCCCCAGAAAAACACTTTTTTCCAGGAAACAAAAACTCGCTGAACTCACTCCAACAAGTTAAATTCAAAATATTTGTTAATAATATTTGAATTCAATCAAGACAACATAAAATGTAGATGAGTCTTTACTAAGAGAAAAGTTATGCTCTTGGTGATCTCATCTTAAACTTAATGACCTCCTGAATCCTCTAAATTAATCTTATTCTCACACTAATCTGCTGAAGTTGGCATTTCCAAGACAAGCAACAAATAATAACAATTAAGACATAAAATTCCACATCTAAACAGAATGACATAAGCCAAATACTGTCAGTTGAAAATTTCAAGTGCTTGCCTTCAATAAAAAGACAACCTTAAATCATATTTGTTGCTCACAATGAAGAGATGAGCTCAGTGAGTTTGGAGTATTTGGAAATAAACTCCCGAAAACTCAAAGAAATCCCTCAGAAGTGTAAGCAATAATCTCACACTGGTAAGATAAACTTGTTTGAGGTGGTTGACAATTATTTTGAGAAACCAAGGATCCAGTTGTGCCCACTGAACTTTTAAAACCCAGATAAAAGTCCAAAATATTCCAGCCTAATCTCTAAGAGGGGAAGTTCATAAGAGGAAACAAAACTCTTATGTTCGTACTCACCGGAACTTTACTTCCGACTATCTGCATGCAGTGGTCAGCCAAGAGAGGTTATTGTGTAAAAAAGATAATAATAATACATAAATAAACACAGCACAGTACTTAGTAGGATGTAGTTGCACACACATTTTTCAGTGTTTAATCATTAGTAGTAGTTACATTCTCTTATTACTTTATCAACCGGTTTAGGGACTCAACAGGAAAAGAGCAGCTCTGTGGCAGGAGCAACAATTTCAAATTCTTACGTTCTGTTGCTGAATCATCAGTATTTGATGCATTTAACAACAAATAACTAAATACCTGTCTTGACAGCTGCATCTTGAAAGATTAAATATGCCATTTGTTAAAATTATCAGGTCAGATACTTTATATATGACACTGAGAACACACTAATGGCATACTGACTTCCTTGTATGTATAACAACTGCTTATATTATGGAGCTTTTGATCTGTTTAGATGATGTCACCACTGAATTTAATTAAGTTTTCGTAATCAAAAACATAGCCTACAGTTATAACTCCAACTTGCATTTCAGAAAATCTCACATGACATTTTTATTCAACTGCTCGGTATGGATGCTTTTAATTACATGGATAATTAAACAGTGATTTTCAGAATGCCATCTTCTCTTTACCGTGGCACAGCATCTCTCTCTGTTCACGAACAAAAAGTTGACTTTCCCCAGAGGAAACTGCAGGAAAGCAGCACATCTGTGCCCTGTTCTGTCACCCTGCACAAATGGCCACGTTCCTGGGAACACCAGGACAATGGACATCTGCTCCAACAGCGCATCCTCTCCCCCTCAGCTCACCTGCTGCAGCCTGACAGCAGCCAGTTCATTGAATAAACACTTTTATCTGATCACCAGCTGGCTTGGTTCTGAGATCTGAATGTGACTCTATCTGTTCAGCCTCTACCTGCTTCATTTTCTACTCTTATCTTTTCCTTTAGGAACTCTTCTGAAACAAAAGTCCCTGCAAGTCTTTCACAATCAACACTTCTCTTCCTGAAGAAGTTTCCTCTAGAAACACAAGAAGAGATTGCCACCACCAGACAATCTCTCCTCCTAATTTACTATCTTCTCCTCTCACCAATGTCCAACTATTCAGTACAGTACAAAAGGTCACCAGGTTCAGCTCTGAAATGGAATTTCAATCCTTCACCAGTTCTCAGGTACAATTTCCATGGTCAACAATCTATCTCTTCAAGTGAGAGAAGGAATGAGAAGCACAGAAAATCACTCCCCATGACAGCATCCAGCTCATCAGCTTCTACATGTCCTCCATCGCAAAGGAAAAATTTTCTTCACTCAGTGAAACCCAAAGTTCCTTTCGCAGAACTCTGAAGATAAGTGTTTCAGAAAAGCATGGTCAACATGCTGCAGCCAGCACACAGGCAGAGAAAATGAAGCATCAAATTTAAAATAATCAGGTTAAGACAATATCAGCAAATGAAAGTGATATTTTCACAAGAAGGGAGGGAGCTCAAAAGCCTAATTAAAACAAACATGAAATGAACTGCAAGAAAAGTCACATCAACTGTTAAATGTTCTGTGAGCTCTAAGCAGAAGAGCCAAGTATTTTCAGTGTAAAAAAGGAAGACAGATAGTTATCTGTGACAAAAGAAAAGTGTAGAAAATCTAAAGACAAATAATTTTGAATGCAATCAGCATTTTCATGGAAGACAATCCTGAAGAAAAGAAAGTTTGACAATTCATGATGCAGTAAAGATTGATTAGGACTTGAATTCATTGAGCAGAATAGTAGTTGCACTAAGCAGAAGACGAAATTACAAGTAAAAGAGATTTTGTGCCACTTTAAGATCCCAATCAACATTTTAAAATTAACCTCTGTATTTTAGATTTTTTTTAACAATCAAGATGCCAGCAATTTAAAAGTTAAATTAGGACAATACGCTACAGAAAGGTAATGGACATTTGTGAAAGATTCCATTAAAATGCTGTGATTCAATTGCAAGGAGGACATACTGAAGCACACAGACTTCAATAGGAGCTGTTTTTCCTCCAGGAAAAACACTTCGCAATATGTAAAACATCCACACCGGGGCTGACTTTACCTCAAAGTGCACATATATGAACGAGGACCTTTTAGAATGACTTGGGTTTTAAACTGTTAGTACATTTGGACAAATATATTCCTAGTTCTGTTACATTTCCCATGCTGCAGCACACATGGGGAGCAATGCAATAAAATTGCAGCAGTGAGCCATGCAATGGTAGCCATGCTTTCCTTATTCAGCTGCACAAATCTGGAGCTTGAGGCAACTGCATTTCAATTGCAGTGTACATGAGAGACATCACCATTGTTCGACTACTTTGTGGGGAAAAACACAAATACTTCAGTTTCTATTTCCACTTCCTACTGCTTCAATGAAGTATTTTTGCATACTAAGAAAAATTTCAGATTTAATATTGATCATCAAGTGATGATAAAAACCTTACGAAGCATAATTAACAGTTCCCAAAGACAGTCTAGCTCATGGTTCATAACATTCACTGCATAAGCTTGAATAATTCTCCAGTAATTTGTACATTTAGTTAGATCATGCTTAAAGCACTGGATTCCTTCCAGCATACACTAAAGGACTGTGGATTTTGTTTAAGATGAACTCGTGCAGGAACATCACTCCTCTCAGAACTTAAATAACCATTTTCATTACCATTTCATCAGCATTATAACACAAGCTTTTCCTCATGAAGTTTATAATGTTTCATGCAAGGCATTTTCATAATAATTATATGTCATTGTAGTCCTAATGTTTGAAATTTAACTCTGCAGAGCTGATTTTCAAGGTTAACAAGGGACAAGTCAACTGTACTGCTTGCAGACCACGCCTAAAGATTCCTTAGGCAGACACCAACATAATCTTATTTCTCTATTTGCCACAGTTAACTTTTAACACATACAAAGCATTGCTGGAGTATAACTAATTAGTATGAGCAGTTCAACTGCAGAAAATAAACTGCAGCTCTTCACTACTTGTAATTTTATTTCTCCACCCCAAAAACATTGGGGTATCCAGTCATTTCCTTAGTATACTCTTTGCACCTTAAAGAAGTTAAACTTCAACAATTCTGCATGAAGGGTTAACCAATCAATTAAGTTAGAGAATAATCAACATCAATGAAAAGTCAAAACATTTTTTTCTATTCAAAATGTAATTTGAAACTGGTTTTAAGACCATTTTTTCACTAAAGGAGTCTAGTGCATACATTGCTACAGAAATCACCAAGTCAGAAACTATGGGCACCAAAAAATTCTTAAGATGAATTGCACAGAAATATGATCAGGTTCCATCCATGACTCCACATCACTGGATTTGCCATTTCTTATAGTTTCTAAGAAAGGATCAAGTTTTTACATTGCTCAGCAAGGGAAATGCAAACTAACTGCTCAGATGCAGCTGCAAGCATTTAGAAGTGTGTTAGCAAGAACACACTTATTTTTTCCTATCACTCTTAGATAAATCCAGACAAAAAAAATCAAGTTTCAAGCCTGAAAAGCCTCAGACTCAAAGCTAAGTTCCTTCCTCAGGTGTGCCCTGGAAAGCTGAGTACTTACAGATTTGGCAGTTGCAGAAATGTACTGGACAACCATCTCACGTTTTGTGCTCAGGTCTTTGTCTCGTAAAGGAGCTTTACGTTCCTCGTTCAGGTTCATGTCTTCCTGCAAAGGAACAGACCACAAAACATCAGGAATAACATCTCAGAATTTTTATTAGCCTTTATTCTTTTTAAGCTACTTTTGTTGAACAATCAATTTTCAAACAAATAGAAGTGACTTTTTTCCACTTGATATGCATGTGTTTGATTTTGCCCTGATTTTCACAATTCTGTCACCTGAAATGTTCACTGCTGTTGAGATTTAGACAAAATTTAAACTGAATCAAGGGTAGCTAACATTTGTGAAATTTGGCTCAAGAAGTAAAACTAGAGGAAAAGCACAACAATTCTACACCTCAAGCAGATGCATAAATGTCAACTCTTGTGATGTTCCTGTGTTTTTAGAGAAATCTTATCACAGTGGACATCATTCCTGCACTATCTAATCAGAAGGCTGTAATTACATGGATCATTAGCCTGTAGAAGGGGTAGAGGTGAAATTGTTTCAACTGATATATTTAAAACAAGCCTAAAAGTCAAAATGCTCTGCTAGATTACATCTATTAGGACACTACTTTAACTTAATAACTGATTAAAATACAATGCAGTCATTACTAGGCTTGCCATTAAAAGTCAAAGTAACTTCAGACTGGCACCTCAGAGCAGCCAATGTTCCTGCAGTGACAACTGTTGAACAGCCTTGTCACAGAACTGTTGGTCTCTCTGAGACAGACCTATCAGCTTCAATTAACATGACTTGGAAAAGGTAAAAACTAATCCCTTAACAAGCAAAGCAAGCAAGACTTAATTAACACTTATCCAATCCTTCAAAAGACATTCACAGCTCCACTGAACAGAGCTGAGCTACCCAGTGGAACACGACAGTTCTTCCCCATACCCACACCTTACCATCATTTTTTCAAAGAGATCCATAACTTCTTTTTCTGATAAGTTCATGCAGCGCTCATCAACAAGTGCCTGGGCATGTGGGATCTCACTAATGGAAGGCTGGGAGTCAATAGGATGCTGAATGAGAGGCTTCTCTCTTTTCACTGCTGATTTCCTGAAGCTTGTGATTCTGTCACGCTGCAAAGACATTCAAAAATAAGCAGAAATAGAAACAGAGAAAAGCAGCCAATTACATGGCAGCAATGCACGTGTTTTTAGTTAATTCAAGCAGCAGAGTTAAACTGAACTGTAAGTAAAAATACTCTAATATTAAGAGATTACTTTGCACAGAAAGACAATAACATATAAGGTAAACTCATGATAGGTCACATGCAAAAGAGATTTAAATATTTCTCACTGATCCAAATTTGCACCAGATAGGTTAAATTCTTAGCAGTTCAATATCTTCAGCTCATCTTCTTCCATTACCCTCTAATTATGTGATAGTGAATAATTATGGTACCACAAAGGTAATGAATGTCCAATGCTCCTTCCCCTGAAGAGGTATAAGTCCTTGGAGGACAACTGAAAAAGGCAGTGTTGGGAAGGAGATACTCACAAGTCCATCAGGCTTATCAAAAAATCCTGCCAAAGTAAAATAAAGTTTGTAGAGGAATTAATGCTCCAAGCACAGCTCACAACTCCTTGAAGAGTTTTTGAGTAGGAACTCCTGGAATTAGTGCCGAGCTTTAGAAAGCCAGGTGATGGATTGCCCACACAGAAGCAGCCACCCATGGTTAAACACACGGCCAGACGTTGGTGGAAGCATCAGACACTGCCAGGGTGTTCTCTGGTTAGGGCTGATCCCCATCCCCACCTCCTGGGCTGCAAGCATGCTCAGTTACTGGGTTAATATTGGAAATAATCAGCACCCTCCTTATAAGGCTGTCTTTATGTGTTGTGTATAACTCTATTCTGAATAGACTCCGAATTTTTTAATAACTGTCTTCATTTTTTTAATACTTATATACATATATATGTTCAAGAACATCATGCATATAGCAATTTTCCTCAAAGAACTGTCTGCATCCACAAATACTCCTGTATTTGTTTCAGGCACTCAACAGCCTTATGAAGATGTGCTTCCATCTAACAGCAGCTGATGTAGGGTCACCATGTATACCATGTACACCAAAATTTATATTGGCTACAATTAAACAACCTCTCTGAGGTGTGAAACGTTGGATGGAGTACTTTGTTTGCAAAAATTTTGATTCATTTCAGATTAGTGAGTCCAGAGTGGAGACATCAGAACAACAGCTGTGGCATATGGAGAAGAAATACTATTTTTCTGTTGTTTTGGGGGTTTAATACATTTTTGTTGTTGTTTTTGTAATTTTTGAGATCCTACAAGATTACCTTAAATTTCTGAAGGAATGTGTCCCTAGATAAGCTGCATTCCCTTTGAATTTCTTTTTAACTTTTTTTTTTTTTTTTTTTTTTTTGTGGGGGGGGTGGTAGGGGAGTTTTCCTCTTCCTTAAATATTTTTTATATTCGTGGACAGAAGCACAATACTTACAAGGATACTGTTAATATCTTTGACAAAGCAAGGATATCACTTTAATCCATTTTCTACCTTATTAGAGTAGTTTAAATTACATTTTTGGAAACTAAAATTAGGGCATAGCCTGGTGAAAAGGCCAAGGATACGACAATGCCTGAAAGGCAGTATCCAAATTTAGCCAAATTCAGCTTTTTGTTGACCATTCAACAGTCACAAAAAGTCATTTAAGATCCAATTTCACCACACTGTCATCTGTTTCAAGCATAACTGATTAACATAAAATTTGTTCAAGGAGATTGCACCGGTGAGATCACTTGAAAGACACAAAGGAATATTCTATGTGATTACCAGGCACCATTTCCTCATTGCAGATGTGCTGACAATCATTAACTAAAAACCAGCCTGGTTTTATTTTATATATAAAATACAAGGCTGCAATTTTAATTAAATCAATTTTGATATAAGTTTCTAAAAAAAAAAAAAAAAAAAAAAAAAAAACAAACAAAAACAAAAACAAACTTTGGAACCAGTTTCAAAGTATTCAGCTTTATCAAATTAGTGCTACTGAATACAAACTTGTTCTTTGGCATTCAGTACACATTTATTACTCAAAATGGTTCCACTTGAATCATGTGGCAACCAACTTTGAAGAAACACTGCAGATCATTTATTGGTAAAGAGAAGGTCAAGAGAAATAACACTTCAACTGTTGAGTAACAGTTTCAACACAGCCACAGTATTACTAAAGTATTTAAAATGTGCTTAAAGAAGTTTCTCCAAATAGAAATCATTATTAATCTACTTCAACTGAACTCAGAATTTAAGATCTTTAGGAACAGTCACTCAATTTTCTGAAATCTAATGCTTAATATCCTTATAAGACTGTTCTTTTGTCCACAACATTGAGTAAAGTAGCATGCAGCAGGAGTTACCATTGTATATTAAGATGCTACAAAGACCTTACCACATCATCTGCCAAAGTTTTTATTTGAATATTCTATTAAAAAAAACAAAAAAAGACACAAAAAACAACACACAAATCAAAGAAAAAAAGACAGCGTTACCTACTGCTTCAGAATAAAGACGTTTATTTCATGTATTTGAACATTAAAAAGCATTTGAAATGTCACTAAGTGCTCTAAAAAAAGCTGCAGGCGAATGGACATGGAATCTCCTGCCTTTTCTGTGAAAAAGCAAGCTTGCATCCCATTGTACCTTATCCTGAGTATGTAACTGATGAGCCTGAAGCCTGCAGTGCTGCAGCACCCCCACTATTGCACAAAAGAGCAGCCTGGTCTCTCAGAAGGGTTTCCAAAACAAACACGGACTCCTGGACTCCCGAGTGCGTCAGCAGAGCCACGGGGAACTCTCAGCTCTGCCCAGGCACTTCCCTGTGCCCAAACTTGTGCAGCCTCCTGCCAAGTGCTCCTGGACACTGAGCCATGTCAGCCTGGAGATGAACTGCCTGAAGTCTGAACTGATGATGCACAAACCACTCTCCCTCCCTCCTTTTGCCCCGTCACTTCTTCCTGAAGCAGGAAAATCCTGCTGATGGCAATCACCAACGTTATATTTTTATTCATGGACAAAAAAGCCACCCACATCGCACACCAACAGCAACAATCATTAATTATCAAGGAAGCATTTGGTTTGTGAACTTTGCCCAATTGACACACAGCACTGTCATGAGTAAGAGTTAAGGTCTGGAACTCGTGGGGGGACAGAATTTGAGAAGAATTCAGAAGTACATTGCACAGTGGAGAGGATGACCCTGGCTCACAGGTCAGTCCCAACAGAGTTGCTTGCTCATTCCCTCCCAGCAGCATCATGTAGCCAATCAGGAGTACAAAAGCTAGAAAAACTTGATGGTTGAGATATAACGACAATGTAGTACCAGATGGGAAAAAAGGGAAGAAGAAAAAAAAAAAAAAAAGAAAAAAAAGCCATGATTTGGCACCAGCAGGCCAATGCCTACCCAGCTTCTGAGCACCTGATGATTTGGAATAAACTCCTCCTCGCCACCCTGCAGCCCTGTGTTCATTGCCCAGCATGATGTGGTAGGTTTTGGAATGTCTTTGGTCACTGTGGATGAGCTGTCCTGGCTGTGTCCCCACCTCCAGACCACCCACCCTGCTCCTGGAGGGAGCTCACAAGAAACAGAAATCCTGGACACTGGCAACAGCTGGTCAGCACAAGCTGAAGAACAGGGGCTCTTTCTTGTCAGTGCTGTTTTGGTCACAAACCTAGGACAGAGCACCAGATGGGCTGTTCTGAACAAACTCCACCTGAGCTTAACCCAGTACAGACCATCTCCAAACCCAGATGTTGACACCAACCTTTCACCTTCCAAACCACCACATCTCAATGCCCTTCCTTACACCTCTCCTGGACTTAGCACGGAATTTACCATCTTGAAATCAGAACTAAGATGTTCACTTACCACTCTGGTAAATAAGCCTTTTTACTGAGATTACAGAGAAAAATGAAGTAAAGCCTAACCCTGTTTTTAGCCCAGAGACAGCCAGGCAAGCAAGAAGTTCTGAAACTCCATATGCATTTTAGGAGCTGCTTGTATGAGAATGTTTTTTTCCCCCTTCTCATTTAAGTACTGTCAATCTCTGCCAGAAGCTGGAACAGGATCATCTACCTCATCTCTACACTTATATTGCATTTGTCACTCAAACTCCTCTGGGCAAAATACAGAATACTAAAACAAGATAGCACACTGCATTTTTTTCAGACCCTGCAAGCACTCTTCCCAGATATTCTTGCGCTGCACAAGCTCCACTGCTGCCAGCAGCCACTCGAGATAAGCACCACATTTAACAGGTAGGAGAGACATTGCAAGTAGCTGGAGGCAAAGTCAAGGCAGTTCTGTACCTGCAGATCCTCATACAATTTTGACAACCTCTTGTACTAACAAAGAAATCGCACTTCCAGGCTGATTTCAGAACATAACCTAAAAGTAGTTTACCTCCCTAGAAGGAAATTCAAGATATTGCAGATTCTGTAGTCCTCTAGCATTATTCTATCAGCCATCTATGAGACAGCCAGAGCAAGACAAGACAGAAAAATCTACACCTTCCTAGCTTGTTAAAGACATTGAGTCCCTGTTTGCAGGAGCAGCCCTAGAGAAAAAGCTTCACAAAAAAATCTCTGAGCAAATATTTGCAGATAAGGGATATCAAACTTCTATGTATAATAACACATACACTTTAAGACAGCTATAGATCATCTCTCTCTCCTAGTTACAATGTCTACTACACAAACCACAGAACTTCTTCAGCTTCTATACCAAAGAAGGCATTTTCTACTGATGGACTTCATTCTTTGCTTAGAAGATTTAAGTGATACAGCTTCTCCCTTTCCAGTCTATCAATAGTTAATATCATTTTCTACTCACTCTTCCCAGTCTTAGTTTACTCTGTGTATCTGGCTACTTTCATTGGTACAGACAGATCGTGACAGCAAAGCACACAAAAATAATAGCACGTACTAATGCAACTGCATCAGACAATTCTTTTATCTCAAAAGGTCTCAGCCAAGTTAATATTCTGAGTAATTGAAATCTTGCACATGAAAACAGTAGAAAGATATTCATAGATCACTTTATTTCTTGATGCAGAAAGCACTGCTTTCTCCATGCAAACGATGCAGGCTACAGCAGCAACAATGTCACATTCACAGAATTAAATTACTTGAGCTGATTGCATCAACTTTTAATACAAAACTCACAGCAAGGTACTTTTTTATACCTTTTTCTAACCTGTGCTTTAATAAAACCTTCCAAATCACTTAAGCTGGCCATGAGTTGTAAACTGAGATGTGTTGACATGGGCTGATTATATTTAAGTATTACATTGCCATGTTCTGAATTGTTATGCTCAGAAATCTCAATCTCACCACAAAAATCAAACCAGCAGCAACTCCCAGATCACCATATGCAGGATGAACAATGATCAGATGGGTAACTTTTGAAATTCACAGCAATTTTCACTCCAGTGCCCAGGCAAATTGTGGTGTGCTGGGACACCCACTCCTGCACAGCTCCCACTGCTCCCAGCAACAATCAGAAACTTGACCTTCTCTTAACTTCCATGCTTTGTTTGGTTTTTTGGGGGTTTTTTGTTTTGTTTGGGGTGGTAGTGTATTTGTTTGTTTTTGTTTGTTTGGGGGTTTTTTGTTTTTTAATGGAGCAGATATTACTGTTTTCTAAAATTTAGCTCAAATTCAACACCTGCAAAAGGCCTGGTACAGCTCAAATCAAGGTCAAGAGCTTTTTAATTTGCATACAAGCAGGAAAGGAATAACTTCCCATATGAGCACCTGAACCACGAGAGTTTAAAGGGACAAATATAAAACTGGTTAATATATGAAGTACAAAAAGTTGTCTGCATCTTGAATCTAGGTCTTACTCATAAAATAGAATTCACTCCTACAACCTCTGTTCTTCAGTTCAGAGAATGAATAATGTTCCCATTAGACAATTTAACCATCTGCTATCATATTCAGTTTTGCAATTAAATCTAAAAAGGCACCTAGGAAATTGTGAAAAGATACCCAAGTCATAAAAGCAGATGTGCAGAAAACAGGACTACACACTCATTTAGGCCTTTCAAGATCTTTACGCAGGATGAAGCATACCTGATGTTTTGTGATTTATATTTTTATTAATTTTATTACTAATGTTTGCTTTAGCATAATATTTTTCGCACTTCAAGGAGCATTCACCATGCTTTCAGAAAAACCTTCAAATGACTGTTTTAATCCATCTGCTTTCTCAAAAACACTTGAATTGAGCAATACCAATAGTTTTGTTACTATTGTTGTACACTTCCATTTGGTCTATATGACACCATATGGAAAAAATCTTGTTTGCCTTGCAGCTGCTTGTTTCAAAAACTCCTTGATTATTCAGTTTTTTTTAAAATGAAGGCTTAACCTAGAGCCTGAAGACAGAGGGAAACATGGACTGCCAAAATGGAGAACTGTTTTCCTCCCAGGAGAATGACCATCCACAAATGAGCAATGCTGCAGAAATAAGTCTGACAATTCCTCACGCTAAATAAAGCCCGAGGGTCACCCAGGCTGGTAAATCATTAACAGCAGAGGGCAGCAATTCTTTAATTGCCTGCTGGGAGATGCCTCAGCACTGCTCCCAAACAGAAGGGGAGGGAACCCATGCTAGAGGCTTGGGAATCATATCAAACACTCCCCTCACAAATGCCAGGGGATGAGGTTTTACAAAACAGAAAATTCAGCCAGAAATACATTTAAAAAAAAAAATCACTGTAAACAAACATAGTCAATGCTTTGTAACTGAAGGTACAAAAGGAGATGAGGAAGACATCTGAACTAACTTTTATACATATATATATATAAATATATAATTTGAAGCTCAAACTGCCATCACTGTTTTGAAAAGTTTGTTTCAGACAATGGTTTCTCGGTGCTCATTGATAAATAAGCTTTAAAAAACAGAAGAAAATTATAATTGTTTTATTTATTTTTTTTTTTTTTTTTCCCAAAAGCTGCAGTTCCACGTCAGCCTAAGCCAACAAAAGTGCCGGGTGTGAGACACAGGGCAAGGGTGGCAGCAGGACAATCAGATCAGGCTAGACAACTGCAGAAACATCTGCTAGTGCAGAAGCAAATTAAGGAAGTTCTGGCATTTTCCAGAGCCGTAGATGAAATGCAAACATTTCTCACCAAGTCTCCACACCGACTATATCAGATAAGCTGCCACACCAGCAGCCCAGGACCAGTAGGGTTCATAACCCTGCTACAAAACTGCACAGTTCTCCATGCAGCCCCTGCTACATCCAGGGTCTGGGTCCTGTCCTGATATCTAGGGATTCTGCAAGAGAAGTTCTGCTTTGAGCACCTTGAAAAAATGCCTTGTGACAGTGCAGCATGCTTTTCATTAGAGACAGCATGGGTTTTGTTACAGGAAAACACATCTCCTCAGAATGCTCTACAGCTTTTACATTCCTCAGTTCAAATTATCAACAGCTTGCTGTTAAAACTTCTGCAAACTAGACTTTGGAAAGAGCCATGCTGCTTTCCTGCAAAGTGTGCCTAGCAGAACCATGCTCAGCACTGGACCTCTGCTGTTCATTTTTCAAAAGTGTAGTTGACTTGAGCTTTGAGTTTTTCAGTAACTTGGCTTTTGCTTTTTTGGTATAATATTATTGTGAAGGGCTTTTGAAATATTCTGAAACAGTTAAACTGGAGAAACGATGTCGAAACAATTCCTGACACAGTTAAGTGCAGACTTTATCTCAATTTTCTGCTTAGATACAGGCAGTGGGATTGAGCTCTTTGCTCCCATGACAGTGGCAGCACAAAGCAGTTTTGCTGGGTAGCAACACTTGATGTGCACTGAATTGCTGCTCATCTTTTGCCCCTGCTCCTGGGCTCTCAGGGGCTGAGTTTTCATTCAGACACACTGGGGAGCTGCTGGGGCTGATGAGAGCTGCTCTAAAGCTCCGAGTTGGGTCAATGAAGAGGAGTGAGAACAGGCCTCCTTTTATGCCTCACTTCCTCAAGAGACACCTTTTTCATGGTGACAAGATCCGCCTTTGCTCTGACTGAATTGCAGCCTTAGTTTTTACCCTTTTAACCACAATCACACTCTTTGAACCCGGAATTAAACTTTCGTTGCAACCTCGGTATTTTTTTCTCAAGAGGAGCAAGTTGACTTGACAGAGTTGGTTTGAAATTATCTTAAACAACGAAGCAGAAAATGCTTTGAGAAATGCCCTCACTCTAAACCTTACACACTTTTTTTTTTTCATTTTTTGCTTACTTGCTTCCTCTATGACAGTGTATGCTAGGATAGCCCAATACCCCTGTACAGGGAGAGGCTCAGGTTCTGTAAACTTCTCTTGAAGTTTAGAGATAGACTTGGTAAGATTCTTCAGTGCATACTGGTGGTTGTGTGGAACATCTCTGGCTCTTGTGGGTACAGTAAACACTGAAATAAGTGTCAGACTCTGTTTGGATTTTCCTACAAAACCATTTGAAAAGTTAAACTGGCAGAATGCATCTGTTGGGAGAGGACTAATACACTTAAAAATAAAGCAGAACACCCACGGCAAGCTGCAGGAGCTCCACTGGATACTGGGCAGTTCCTTGAAAATGGAAAATATTGCCTTTGATAGACTTTGAGAAAGTGAGAACATGTGTATCTGCTTTGTTTGGGTTATTTTGTAAGCATAAGAAAACCCAACCAACCAAAGCACAGCCCACAAACAAACTGGCAGCAGAAGGGATGCAGTGAGCCAAAGGAGCTGGAATTCCTTCTGAAGACCATTCATTTTGTCTGTACTCAGCAGACTTGGAACATGGTCACAGGGATCATGTCAACAGCTTCTTGGAATAATGTTGTCTGTCTTCCAAGACAGACCTACTAGTAAAGAGTAAGTACTTAATCAGAGCAGTATTTGGTCCCTACATTACAGTTAGTTGATGGAAAAGTCACTTTTTTTCTCCCTTAATAATAAACTATGTGATACTAAAACTTGGAAAAATGAGTAGTTGAAGCAGGGAAGTCTGGCTTTTCCTCAAATAACTGAAATTCAAGGTTGAATAATTTCCACAGGCATGGGCCATAATGTAACTCATCAGGCAAAGAATATTGGGTTAAACAATGTACAGCTGCTGTGTCACACACAAGGTCTTTCTGTTCTTTTCCTAATTCTTTCCTGTTTATAACAGCATCCTTAGAAGATTATTTGTCCTTTGGGGAAGTAGGAAATGAAGCACTGTGTGAACAGAGAGGAATTACACTGTACTTAATAACAAGGAATGCCATGGTATTGTTTCACTTCAGTACAGGTGAGAGTCCCTGTTAAGAAGAAACTGGAATTCAAGACAATTAGAGAAACTTGTCATAGATTATGGACAAACTGTTATTTTCTGCTTAAGGATATAAGGGGATTAAAAAAAAAAAAAAAAAAAAAAAAAGGTTTATCCTAATATTAAAGTTTAAAATGTGCTTTGGTTACCCCAAAACATTCACATGAATTTTATAAAGGTCTTCCACAAAACAATTCTTTTGAAATATCACATGTTAACTGATGGGACTACTGCTTATCTAAGAAGTCATTCAGGAATTAGTCTGAATCACAGACCACTATAAACTAACCTTAATGGATTTAGGAAGCCCGTCCTATCCACCCAAGCTTTGTCTGAAATTCAAACATGAATGCATATTGAAAATGCCAACTGGCTTTCTGATTTACAGGCAGAAATTTCACCAAAGCCTTCAGCTGCACCCTTTACCTTTTTGCTTTGGGAGCATCTCCACCAAGCTACAGTAAACTGGAGGATGAAAGCAAAATTCACTTCTGTGAACTTATTGCTTGTAAATTATAAAATTTAGCCCAGTGTAAGCTCAGATAGCAAAGCTACACTGTAGCTCCCAAAGAGGGGCAGAGCCAGCCTGAAGGAGAGCAGTCAGCTGATTCTGAGTTGGTGTGTCACCTCCGGAATTTGGCCATCTCCAGTGGAGTTACCCTTGGAGTTCCAAGCTTTGTGCTCAAACCTCTTGTTTTTATTTACCCACTGAATGTGTCAGGCACAAAAATTAAAACATACATCAGTGTGTGTTCTCAGCCTGATGTGCTGCTGTCTTCTTTCTGGAAATTCTTACCTGTTCTAATATAACTGGGACCTACAAACACTCCAACTCTTAATAACTGTCAAGTTCTCATCTACTCATGTACTTACACAATTACAAATGCTAACACCCAGCACAGCTCCATTATTAAACCAAAGTATTTCAGAAGTTACTCAAATTCAATAGACAAAAATAATTCACAGCAAGAGAAAGAACATGAAGAACCAAAATGCAGACAGGAGGGCAGAAAACTTTATACTGCATAAGAATTAACAGCTTGTATTCTGTTATTAGGAGCTAGAATCAAATGAATCTCATGTTGGCTCTGTATTTGTTCTTGACAAAGCTACATTCATTAAAAAAAAAACCTAAACCACAGGCATCCTTGAAGGTCATTATAACAACCATCATTAGCTCTTACCGTATTAAAAAGGAGTAATGAACTGCAGAACTAACATTTTTCCTGATCAAAGTATTTATTTTGTCTTTTTCCACATTCCTGAGAGCCCAAACTGAATTTCTACAGAGCCACTTGACAATACATAACCAACTAATTCTGACAAAAAGGTGGTCTGTGGGGACACCTAAGGTCTCAGGTTATTTCCTCTCATCTTCATGCCTACACACGTAGTATGGTGCTAATTTTTTGTTTATGTGACTCCAGCCAGGACAAAGTTATTAATGTTTGACCAGCTAATCCCTGAACAAAGAATCAGGCCTGTGTCTCTCAAACCAACCTGCACTCACCAATGCTGGGATTCTCTCAGCCTTTGGAACCTAAAATTACAGCTGCTGCCCTCCTGGCTGTAGGGCAACAGTTCTGCAGCACCAGAGGCTGGGACTCTACAGCACTATTCCCCAAATATTTCAGATTTTTTATTTAGAAACTTGTTCTAAACTGCGCAGTAGCAGCAGTCAAAGTTCCACAATCGTCAAGCAAGTTCTTCTTTATTTATTTTCACTCAAAGGGACAAACTAAATATGTTAATGGGGTCTGGTTATAAAAAGTTCATATTTCCACTGTAAGTAAGACAGCAGTAAGTGTGTTAATATATACATTTACACACACACACACACAAATCACTCAGGAATACAAAACAGAATTTTTTTTCTAATTGTTTTTAATCAGTGACCTTTACACTAACATTTTCGACCTTTGAAACAAGCTTAGATTGTTATAAATCGAAAATCTTTTTAGTAACACTATGCAAAGAACACTTGCAGACAGCAGACACGTCAGACCTTCAGCTGTATTCATTACTTTCTCCAATACCCTCTTGTCTCCAGTGATTTTATCTGAGGACCAGCCTAAGGAAGGAAACCTTGCAAGAAAGCTGCCTGCCACAAGCACCACCTTGACACTCCCCCAGGAGAGTTTCCTGTTTCCACGGGAGGAGCCTGTATCCATTAGAAACTCTTCAGAACATTTCTGCCTTACATAACACAGAAGGTGTGGTGACATTACACTGTGCACTACACCTTCAGGCCAAATATTACCACACCCAAGTGAACCAAAAACCTTCAGGAGCTCCATCAAACCATGAAATTCTCACGTGTGGCTTTTTCCAGAATTGAACTCCCAAGGTACTTCTGCATTTCTACAAATCAGAGGAGTCCATGATTTAAATAATAATGTACATCACAATATCATTTCATTGCCACAGCAGATCCCTCTCAGACCTGTGCTGCTACCACACCATGTCCAACTAAACCCTGACCAGGAGAAGAGGGCTGGAAAGCAGACACAATTTGATGGAACTGGTGGATGAACTTTAGACAAATTTATATAACAGGAGCAGTTCTAATGTGCCATAACTCCAGTCTTATTGGTTCTAGCAATCAAAGAAAAAGCAAATAGTAAAGGAGTTGTTCTGACAGGTTGATTTTCGTGACTCGTTTATCCCACTGCCACACAAAACTTATGTCAGCAGGGCACCAAGGGGAGCATGGAGAATGCTTTTGCTCTGAAACAATTATAACTTTCAGGAACTTTTCTATGCCTCAATGTTACATATTTGCCAACTTCCCCCTTCACTTCATTTTCAGTGACAAAAAAACCCCAAAACAAAACGAGAAAAAAATCCAAACAAATTAAGAAAAACCAAACTGCAGTTGTCAGGTTGGTTATCTAAAGAGCTCTATAACCCACTGAAAGGAACACATGGTGGGAAAACTTCAATATTGACTCAGTTTCGCTGCCTGAAAAAGACAATTCTTCAGCTGGCCTCCCTTTCTCCCGTACAATTAATTGTTACCAGGTATTATATATCTGCTTTTATATTATATTGCTGCTTTTGTCACACAACATCCCACCCATCTACTAGTTAGGAAGCTACAATTGCAAGTGGGAATCCTTGGAGGTGCTCACTCCAAACTACTGTAGCAAAAAGCCACTTTATTCACAGGATTTGAAGACCGGTTTGATACAGAACCAATATGCAAGTTTGAGACAAGTTAGCTTTGTCTACCTGGAACTTTATCAATTGCTACACAAATACTAAAGAAGCTTTTTCAGTTCTTAATCTTTCAAAATTATGTGCTCTACCACCATAGCCAATTTAAAAAAAAAAAAAAAAAAAAAAAAAAAAAAAACACCTTATTTCTTCCTAAAAAAATTACAGCATCATTTAAAAAAAAAAATTGAATGTAAGGAATGAGGACACAAAAGCTGAATAAAGCCACTTATTTTAGTAATTTCCTAACTTCTCGTGCTTTAAGGTTGAACAAGGAAACGGAGGAAGAGCAAACTGAAACTGACAGTTGCTCCAGCAGCAACTGACATCGCTTGTTGTGCTCCGACTTTGGACAAGGATGAAAAGAATCAGAGGGATGTTATCACCCATTACTGCTCTGTTGTTTACCTCCAGGGAGCTGCAAGTGATGCAGAAAAAAATGAAACCATCTCGGAACCCACCCCAAGTTTTTAGGCAGATCTTTTCCTCCTGCCAGGTCGCCAACAATCCCAGTGCCACCAGCAAGCTTTACAGGCTACTTGTGACACCCAGAGCCGGAGTCCATCCTCCAACTTAGGTATTCAGCAACACACTGCCTGAAGTCTCTGAAAGCACCACTTCCATTTGCTGTTCTCACACCTGCCTTTCACTTGGCCTGGGTGGAATCTGCTCTGTTTGCAAAGCTTCCTGTGGTGCACACAAGTGCCCTTCGGTTTTGTCTTACAAGGAGCAGTTCAGGAAGTTTAATTACCACAGATAGGCTTATCACTGTCTCTATCACCTCACTTACACAGTGTCAATAGCAATTCCCATTAAAAACTAAAGCATTTACCTAAACATCAGCACCGAGCCTGCCCTACCCTCCCATGTCACAGCAGTGCCTGACCGGAATAATTCAGAAGTTTCATAAGACATGAATTTTACTCTTCAGTAATGGTTGCACCCTAGATAACTTCACTTGCTGGAATAGCCTGACTTTGATCTAATAAGACCAAGACTTCTTTAGAACACATGCATTTTGGTGCACTTTTTCCTCAAGCATACACTTGAGACAAGAACTCTCCACAGGCATGCACAGATCTCAGTCAAAGAAAGACACTATGATTTCAAAGGCAAGACATTCGGTATGATTGCCAAAAATCTCTGCTCAACCTGACTCATAATTCACGTATGCAGTACACAGATATCTGAAGGAGTCATGCAAAAAGCACACAGCTATTTTTTATTTTTTTTTGGGTGGGTCCTGCAGCAGTCTGTCTGACAGGGATAGATAGGCACAATTTAAATCACTGCACTCCTCCACTGATATGGGTGGTGCAACACAGCTGGGAAAGCTCTCCCAAGCACACTCGGCTTACTTCTGTTTTAAAGAGACTTCGTAAAAGCTTTTATCCCACTCTCTGATGCCAGGTTATGGCACATTAGTCAGAATGTTGAGTTCCTACCTTTTGATTCATCTCAAAGCACACAAGGTTTAAAAGACTTCAGTGTTAAGCACAAACAATTTCTGCTTTTGAAACAAAATATGAGATGCTCCTTGGGTGAATCACCAAATCCACTTGCTCTCCAATTAAAGGAGCTGTCTTCCCCCTAACAATTTGTTTTGCAAGTTACACAACATCTTTCTCCTAATCTGATTTTAAAGACCACATCACACTCAGCAGGCAACCCCTTTCAGAAATGTGGTTTGTAGTAAGTGGAGAATCCTGCACTGAACAGCTCCCACACAGACCTGGAGGGAACCTGGGGGTAAAGCAGCGTGTGTCAGCATGGCACTGGACACCAAATGCTCCTGCTAACCCTGAACTGACATATTAACTTGAATTAAAAACACCACCAAAAAGCACTGGCCACGGTAACTTCTAGTTAGACAGTGCTCTTAACACTCCCAGAGCACCCCAAATCGTGTTACAGGACCTCTTTCCAAGTGCTGACTCACAGATCCTTGAAAAGATCTCATTCTTCTCCCAGTGCAGTCCAAACTCCTGTCCAAAAATCAGGGTCACTTATCAAATTCACATCAGCATGCTAAAGACTCTGTCCAGGTTCAGAACTTGAAAGCCTCCAAGAACAGTGGCTTCAGTGTCTCTGACCAACAAATACTTATTCATCCCTCAAATTATTTTTTCTCTTATAGTATCCTCTCCAGCAACCTCTCCTGCTCCTTTTTATGACCTCTATCACCCCTTCTTCTGCCATAAGCTTCTGTAAAAAGTCTGACTTCAACTCCTCAACCAAAGAGATGCTCAACTCGCCAAGCCTTTAGTAAGCTACACCAGTTTTGTCATACCAGAGCTGACACTCTCAAGCACTTCCCACTTCCTAGGTCCCCGACAGAATTTTCTATTTCCCATGTGACACTGAAGCGTGGAGGAGAGCAAAGAACATCTGAGTTAAGCATTAACCAACAGAGGAATCCCAGCAATCTCCCTGACAACCTTAATTTAGTCTGTTTGCCCTAGCAGAACAGGCATGCTTTAAAACAAGCAAAATAAGCATGTTGCCAAATGCATGGGACTGCTCTCTGCCACCTCCTGCCAGCCTATTCTCAGGGCTGACGTGAAATCAGATGATTGTTTGCCAAAACAATTCAGATTTTTTTTCTACCCATTTCACTGTAAACAAAAAAGTACCAGGCACTTATTCCAACCTCTAGACCTTAAGCTAGCAAAAAATAAAGAAAAAAAGACCCTCAAAACACCAACCAGAGCTCCCTCAGTGGCAGTTATTAGTCCAGGTGCTCGTAACACTGACATCAAACTTCAAAAAAGTACTCCAGTTTATACACTACTACCATAAAAACTGGAACGAAATTCTCATTGCACAGTTCCGTCACATTCAACAAATTGCCTGAAACCTGAACACCTCTCCCAATTACCTAAAGCACAGAATAGAAGAATTAGTAGTTCTGATACAGCTCACCTTTAATGACTTGTGTGTATACATAGTCATCAATTGTCTTACAGAGAAATACATTAAAGCATTGTTTTCTTTCCCAGCACAGATTCTCTCTCAACAGCCCAGTCCTACTTCCTGTCGATCAGGAAAAAGTGCTGTTGATCAGGCTGCAGCCCTTAAAAAACCTCACCAAACAAAGCACTACACTTCTGCAGGCCAAGCACCACTGCACTCCTTTTAGTTTCAGATGAAGAGAACAAGGAAATAAAAAACCTTCCACCTTTCTGTTCTAGTTTCTCTTCCCTCAGGATAATGACTTCAGTTCCTAGCCCTCTCTCACCTAGAGCCATTTTTATCATATAAAGATCATTCCTCTGGACTTCTTCCCAAGGAGTTGCCTAATTTCAGCTCCTGTGCCAGGAACCAAAAATACCTTCTCCTCTCCGTGTTGCTGCACACCCTCTCCCACCAAGCCCTTGCCCAGCACTCCCCTGGATGTGTGAAACAAGTTCTGGGGCAGAGGCACACTCCTGTCAGCACGCTGAGAGCTCCTTGAATCCACCCAGCACAGAGCACAGGTTGATTCATCTCCGTAACTCCACGGAAACTTGATGAATTGTAGGTTACAAAGATGAGCCAAGAAAATTCCCACACCCAGCTGTGAGGAACTTTGTATGTGACAACTCAGCACCAGCACAGTGTGGCTCTCTTGCCACAAGTCCCAAACATGCCTTTATCTTACTTGCACAATGAAGAGAGCAGGGACGAGGTGCAAGTAAGAGTACTTTCCCAGTGCCTGAAGACATTGCCAGCCTCAGCAGAACCAATTCCTCATTCAAAATTAAAGCCAGCCAAATTTTATAGGATTACTCTCCTGTATAATGGATGAAGCCCTGATTACAGGCTTCTTATTCCCTTACAGCCCCATGGTAATTACTGACAAATCTGTCTGTCCAGTCACCTCAGCTCCATCTAAAGCACACCTGAATCTCATCCCTGTCTCTCTATCAAAAGTAAACCTCCGTTCGTGTCAGGTTTATTTTGTGCACATCATGTCCAAAGTGGGAAAAAAAAAAAAAAAAATCTGCTTTCCTATTCAACCCACTCATCCAATTACATTATCGAAGGCCAGTCATCCCAGGGCAGAACTTTCTTTCAGAAGGCTCTGATTTGAGAAACATATCCCTGCTCTGATCGATGGTGCTGCTGGACTGTAATCATCCACCCCCTCAAGAAACACAAGCATATTGCTGTGAATGAAGTCAAATAATAACACAATGTTCTTTTTTTTCCACTCAATGGAAAGTTTTTCTAGTGATTCTAGAAAAAATGAACAGACCATGCAATGGAAATAGTCATCCTGTTCAACCAATTTTGAGCTCATTTCACTTTGATTTTCCAAATCATATGTTTCTATCAGAACAGGGTTCTCTTCGGCTAAAGCAAAATTCAAATTTATGCTCACAGCTTCCAACAGAAGCACTTCTCTGGGTGATTTTTGAAACAGTTCCCTGCAGGAATCTTCAGGCAGCCCTCTTAGCTACTTTAGCAGGAAACAGTAAAGGTAGTATAAACACACCCAAACGTCTTGTTCATACAAAGTTTATCCTATGCAAGGAAACACGAGTTTATTTCCAATAACACCACGAAACAAAACAAGACACCACATTTGCTTATCTTTTGCCAAGATACACATTGTCACTGTTAATACAAGCGCAGTTCAAGTCATTCAGGCTTTGGACTACCGTCCTCTGAAACAATTATAACTTTCAGGAACTTTTCTATGCCTCAATGTTACATATTTGCCAACTTCCCCCTTCGCTTCATTTTCAGTGACAAAAAAACCCCCAAAACAAAACGAGAAAAAAATCCAAACAAATAAAAAACCAAACTGCAGTTGTCAGGTTGGTTATCTAAAAAGCTCTATAACCCACTGAAAGGAACACATGGTGGGAAAACTTCAATACTGACTCAGTTTTACCAGTACGGGGGGAAACCCTTGCAACAGGTTAAATTAAGTTTGTAACTCCTCCTCTCACCAAAAGAAACAAGGAGTTTACGTGTCCGCTCCACTGTTGCTCTTGGAAATACAAGCAAAAACTGGGCAAAAAAAGGGAGTAGACTCTACAAGTGTAACTAACAGAGATAAACAACTAAAGGTGAACGCTGTCCCATCAGCTGGTTTTGCTACAGCAGCATTTTTAAAGTGTGATACGACCCAGTGACGCTGCCTCGGACTCCCTCTGTATTTATCGGTGAAAAATACCAAAAGAGCACAGCCACAATAAAAAGACGGCGGCCCTTAAAAAGAATTACGCACCCTAAAAAGACAAAAAAAAAAAAAAAAAAAGAAGAAAAAAAAAGGAAGGAAGCAGGCAGTTTTTCCACACTATTTTCCCGTTCGGTGAGAGGTTCCATCGGCAAGCACGTGGTGTGCATCATGCCCACCAGCGTTCTGGATTGTTCACACGGAGCCGGCCGCGCCCCGCGCTCCGCCAGCTGGGGCACAGGCTGCGGGGCACGGCTGGCCCTGTCCCGGTCCCTGTCGCTGTCCCTGTCCCGGTCCCCGTCCCTGTCCCCGCCCGGGCGTGGGAAGCCACCGCCCGGGAACCCCCACGGCCGCCGAAGCCCCGCGGGTTTAAACGCCTTTCATCCCCGGGAAGGCTCCCCTCGCCCACACCCTCCTCCTCGAGCCCGGGCCGTTCCCCGCCCGTCCGCCGGCGCTCTCACCAGCTTGGGCTTGTTCCGGCTCTCCTCTTCCGCGGCGCGCCCGCCGCGCTTCGCGTTCATCCTGCCGGAGCTCAGCGGCTCCTCGCCGCCCGCGCCCGGAGCCGAGTGTCCGTCCATGGCTGCGCGGGGCCTCCTGCGCTCCGAGCCGGGCCGAGCCGGGCCGAGCCGGGCCGAGCCGGGCCGAGGCGGGCCGAGGCGGGCCGAGGCGAGCGCTCACGCTCACGGCCGCACCGGCCCCATGGGCCCCCGCTCCGCCCGGGGCGGCTCCGCTGCTCCCCGGCCGCGCACGCGCACGGCCCGCCCGCGCCACCGCGCCTGAGCGCGCCTGCGCACTGCGCCCCCGGCAGCAAATGGCGGCGCCTCACGGAACGCCCCCGGCGGCGCCCGCCGCTGCCAAAGGCCGGGCCCCGCTCCGGAACGGCTTCGTGGCGCCGTGTGCGCTGGGAGGAGCCGCGGGGAGCGTGTCCTTCCTGCCCCAGCCCTGGGCTGGGTCACCTTCGCGCCTCCAGGTGTCTGCAATCCCAGTCTCACCTGGCCTTGGACACGCCCAGCCGCGGCTGTTGTGAGCAACCCGTGCTAGGCCTTCCCCATCTTCACAGGGAAGGATTTCTTCCTGATATCTAATCTAAACCTGCGCTTGTTTCAGTTTGAACCCATTCCCCCAGGACGTGCTCTTGCAAACAGCCTTGCCTCATCTTCCGGGAAAGTTCCCGGCAGGTTCTGGAAGGCCACTTAGAGCACCCCAAAGCTGGCGCTCTCTTCTCCAGGCTGAGCAATATCTGAGTCGTCTACCCGTGCCCGTGGCTGACAACAATGAAAAACTGTTTAAACGGTTTCTGGCGGATTCCAGAATCCCTTTGGCTGAGCCTCGCTGTGTAAACTGCAGGTCTCTCAGCTCTGTATCAGCATGGACACGGGAAAAATCATGGGTCACATGTCTGGTTATTAAAGGTATCATGTTGACAGACATCTTTGTATCAATGTCATGGATCTTTTTAAAAGAAATATGCACATTTTGTGTTGCTATAGCTGAATCTATGCTTGGTAAATTATGTTGAGAATGCAGTCATGAACAGCACCATGATCTGTTGTTTTGGTGGGACAAGGACAATCCTTTGGAGTTCACATGTAGATAAAAATATATCAGTTTATTGCCTTCTAGGAGATGGTCTCAACTCAGCACTGCCTCTGCAGAGGAAGTTGTACTTTTGAAAAGGCAAGCACAACACAATAGTGATTTCTGATCACCGTCTGACACATACACAGTGATACAAAGCCTGAGATTCAGGGGGCTCTCTGCATTTCTTGTGACTCCCCGAGGCTTACCTGAGTATTGGGGGAAATATTTGTCTTTTAAATCCAGCAATGAAAACCTCTTCATAAAATCTGACAATACCGGCTTTCAAACAAAATGAGAGCTCTAAAACTGACAGGGGTCTTAAAATCAAAGTAGAATCTTGGCAGCAGAAGTTAGGATGTTATAAAATAGGCCAGCTCTGTCTGGCTGCTCTGTTCCAAAATTTTCTTTGAGATTCATCTCTTCCTTTCTGTATAAATATTCCTTTTTTTCATTCTGTTGATTTTAACAGTGGTTATTTGGACCTAGTTTATGGCACCATCTCAACCATACCTAAGTTGGAATGATGAAATTAATCAAGTAATCATGAATTTAATCACTTGTTTGCAATGTCAGGAAATGTAATGTTATTTCGAACTACATCCGTTTATAGTTTACAGGATATCACCCTACAGCAACAGTTTAACAATGGTTAGTTAAAAAGAAATGCTCAAATCTGGTTTTTTTCTTCTTTTCAATTAGCTCTGATGGCCATTTTTGGGTTTCTTTGCTGTCTCTATTTTTCTGTATTAAGCAGTACCCATATCTGGAGCACAAAATTCAGTCAGTCCACATTCAGAGTAAACAGAGAATAATTTCCAACAGCCTGGCTTCTCTGTGCACGAGTTTAGGAGTTTTTAAACCAAATTCTGTATCACTGTTTGTTCAGCATAACTCTTAAGTGCCCAAGAGCTTTTTGTCCCCAAATTTTCTGCAGTTGCCACAACGATGCTCATACTGCATTAGCCAAGTGTTCTTCAGTAAAACCTTTACTGACCCCTAAGATTCAGGAGCAGCTGGCACACACAACATGCCAAAAATAATTTGTGGTGTGAGTGAAAGCCAGTGCACATGTGAAAAATGGGGAAAACTGAGCAAATGTACAATCAGGCCCTTGAGTTAATTCAGTTTTGATGGAATAAAACTCAGAGCACATTCCTGATTTTAGCAGAACACGAAAAAAAACACTGAAGTCAGGTGTGGGGACACTGCACATCCCTGAAAACACAGGAGATTTGCAGTTTTAGTGCTGGTACTTTGTAATTACTGTACCCTTGTCTGAGTGATGGAGAGAAGATGTGCAACCATCAGGCTGCAGCTGCATCATGTGATGAAAAGTCATCCCACAGCTGCTCTTGGTTCCCCTTCCTGGGTTTGCCTGCTCTCCTGGGACAGATGGCTGCTTGCTTAGCAGAGTCATGTCATTTTTTTAACTCTGATTTACAAATGCTTTGCAAGTCCCCATTTGGAGTTTTCAGCTATGGCTCAGAATTGTTGTTTGTGTTGTACAAAACATTGCTACAGGATTTGCTGGAGACCTGCTTTTGAAAAGCTTGCTATGGATCAAGTGTCATTAGATCCACTTCACAGCCTCCTCAGCAGAATTTAAAGCCTGTTGTTTTCTTTTTGAAAATGTTTTTAGTCATGCTCCTGCATTTTAGTGTTCTTCCCCCACCCCACTCCAGTTTCCAGGACTGAAAAGCAAATATTCCATGTATGAACTAAGGACCTTTATGACCATATAAACTCTGCAGGTGATTCCAAACAAAAGGAGTGAAAGGAAATAATGTAGCTATCCCAATCAGGAAAAATTCACATGGAAAAAAACCCTGAACACAAAAAGGAAACAAACAAAAAACTCTCCAGAAAACCACAACTCTGCTTAAGGCAAGCAGAAAATCCTCATTTTGGCAGACACTGCAATGCAGTATTTTGGCTCAACTCCGAGAGCAACAGTGTGGCCTGAGGGTGGAAACGAGTAGCTGTACAAACTGTTCTTAACTTGGCTTCATCTCTGAAGCAAATGGATTTCAGAACTATTTATTACAAATATCTTTTCACAACACCGCAAACATGTAACTCCAAAAAGCCACTGCTAGGTAGGTGCTGACATTTCTCCTTATGGTTTCATGTCATCTCAATCCCATTCAGCCACACAACCACAGCACTCACAGAGATCTCACCATTACCTTACAGCAAAATGATCAGACACTAATCAGCATGAGGTATCCTGACCATCCCCAAAACGTGCATTATTTTATATCTGAACTGATGAAATAGGCCTCTGAGGATGAGTGGCTAACCCAGCAATATGAGGCCTTACAGCTCTTAACATTCTCCCTTTAAACAGACCAAAAGTGCAATCATGCAAGGTTGCAGAAGGCACTCACTCCAAGTATATCTGAAAAGGAAAGAGATTCTGGATTTATGAGAATTCATAATTCAGTGGTAGAATTTCCATTTGCCAGAGAAAGCACAGGCTCGAAGAGTGCAGTTGACATATCACCAGAACAGCAATTCAGTCCCTGGGAAAGGTTCTGCTCTCCACATTTCTAGAATTGAAGAAGAAAGTTAACAGTTTTGTAGTCTTTGTCCTAACTGCACTGGAGGGGAAAAAAAAAAAAAAAAAAAAAAAAAAAAAAAAAGGAGAAAAAAAAAAAAAGTAATTACTCTGTATGCTACAGAAGAAAAAAAAAAAAAAAACAAAAAACCACCCAGTATTTAACTTAACCACAAACAGGAAATGTGTTGCTAAGTCACCCAGCATTACGTTCCCAGCTTTTCATCCAGAAATTCTATGTCATTAGCACAACCACTGTACCACTGAAAACACACCACAATCCTTCCCCTGCTCCTGTGGAGCTGGAAGCTTTTCTGTCTTCTTGATCAGTGTCATCTCTGCAGTCAGCTTTTACTCTCCTGTCTCTTCCTCCTTTTTGCAGTTTTAGTTGGAATCGATTTACATTTAGGAATTTTAAAAAATTTCCGAATTTATCTTCAGAAGGAAATCAGTCTAAGGTTGTTTACAGTGCATGAGAATGTAAGATAGGTAGATCACAAGAAAAGCGTGGGGTTGAATAGCTTATCTTAACAGGTGGGAAAATAGGATTAGAAGTATTAACTGCTAAGCAATTAAAATAAATGAAGAGCATTGATTGCATATGAATAGATAGTCTCTATTGACAAAACTACCTCACTTCCTAAAAAACGCTCTCTTTGACTACTTAATATATATTATTTATTTGCAAACTCAAATCCACAGAAAATCCACTCACTGATAATTTCAAGAATTATTTGTTTGCTAAAGCTTTATTTAATCTAAACCATAATTTCCTGGCTTTCTAGAGGCAATAATTGAACATTCCACAGTGCTTCTGTAAATGAAGCCACAAGAAGTTACTATCACACATGTATAAAATTTATTAGTCATTCGAAGGTACATTAAACATCTTATATTAACCTTTCAACAGTGACATTTCACGTTACAATCATGCACAGCATCACAAATGCTAATTAAAACCACAGCTGATTCTGAACGTTCTTTTAAATGGCTCAGGATGACACTTCAGCAAGGTTAATTCTCCATGGGTGCAGTTTGTTTTTAACCAGCTGTGAGATGGCTGCACCACAGCTCATTTATTGGGGTTTAAACTTTTCAGTTTCAAGGTAGCCTAAACGTTTTTGCCTTGCAGGAAGAGGAAGTTGAGTTTCCTACCTATTGTTTGGGAAAGATTTAATGTTGAATACGTTGGGGAGGTAATTGTGCTTACAGCAAACCTCCAGTTCAACCTGACTAAATCCAGCTCTGATTTCAAATATAAAGCTGGATGAGCTATACTATTATTAAATGTTGCAATAAAAAGATGAAGTTTACTTGTGTCAAGGCACCTTTTTCATTAAACTGAATAATTGTTTTAATCTGAAAAAAAAAAAATCATTAGAGATTTTAATTTACTCCAGGCCAGGCTCCCCTGGAGCCTGGAAATAGTCAGGAATATTATAGTAAATAATAGTCATATAATATTATAATAAATAATAGTCAGGAAACAAAACATCAATACAGTTTTTAGGCTTATATTTTCCAAAGTGTTACTTCTCTGTTACAAACACTTCCCCTCGTTGAAGCAATGAATTGTGTTGTCACTCTTTTCTGCATTTTCACCACTAAGTCTATAATTCTAGATCTCAATGAGGTTTATCTTCTTCAAAAGATTTTCTGCCTTCAGGTTTTAACAGGACAGTAAGAAAACATAGTTCTTGTTCCCTTCATGCTTTTTAGAAATGAGGAATGTATAAAAAATAGCGCAGGATTATTTCAGAGGACAAGGTAAAAAAAATACAAGAAATTATTTTGCTTCATTTTGGACTTTTCCCATATAAGAAACTAAGTAAACTGCTGATATATGAAGTAATAGTAATTAATTACTAACTGATTCTCTTTTTTCCCCTTTACCTTTCAAGCATCCTGTTCCTTAGAATAATCAGAACTTTATGGGTTAGTACTTCTGATTTTTTCCCCAACATTTTGTATTCCAGAACACAACTGCTCGATGTGAATAAAACACATTTATGTCTCATAATACTTTATGAGTCTTTTCCCAAGCCTGAAAGAACTGGAGGTGATCTGTGCAGAGGGAAAAAAAAAGTTAAAATTGCCACTAAACCCAGTTTTTAAACATACAGTTACTATTACTCACATGTGCTACCTTCCCTTACAGTTTTTAACAATACAGTACATCTTTCTGATTTAGAGTCAAATCCCAACAGTAAGTGTGGATTTAAATAGAGTATTCAAATTCTCAGTAAAAGCTACTCATTTTTTACTCTTTTCCTGTCATCTCTGGTGTGTTAGGCCCCCAGCACCTCTGGTTTGTCTTGTCTGACAGTGCAATTCTGTCATTGCCTGCAGTTCTGCAGAAGGAAACTGAAAAGCTATTTCTTCACACTGGGACACTTTTTTTTTTCTCCCTTGAAGGTTCCTGGAGGCTTTTTCTCTCTGTTCTGCACTTCTCCCCACAGCCCCATGGCTGAGCTCACAGCTTATCTTGCTGTAGGATCTTCCCAAAATTGTTTAGAAAATATCTTTTGATGTTCGTATCTCACAGTACAATTTGCTTCTCAAACATGACTGAGCAGTTCAAAATAAACTCCTTTTATTTACTGCAAGGCTTCCCTTGACCACATTCAGCACTAGAGACCTTTCTATTTGTCCTGCTTTTGTACATCCTTCCAGCTTTTCACAAAAACTAAATACCACAGCCATTCTCTTAATAAACCACATTTCTATAGCTGCCTAGGGCTGCTCAGAGCATGACAGAACCAAACTGGGCATTTAATGGTCAGGCTGGGAACTTTCCTACTTTATTTTGTCTACAAAGACAAAATAAATATGTCTATCAGAATGTTTATAATTTCAGTACATGGTACAAACCCCTAAAAAATAAGAATTCTACAGTGCAGGAAATGAATAATTATCAGTGGAGTAACTTGAAATGTCACTCTCCATAGCCCATACCTCAACAAGCAGATTTCTGGATGGAAATAAAGTTCATTTTGATGGAAATAATGCCCGTGGTGAAGGCATTAGTAATGCTAATGAAGAGCTTCCAGGCAGATGGACAGAAATAGGCCTGATTAAAGCTAAAGACTGTGTTAAGAAATCTTTGTTCAAATTGTTCAATGGAAGAATTAGATAAAAACTTGTAGAATGTTCACCCATGGTCACTGCCTGTTCAGCATATTCATAATAGTCTCACTTCCTAGAAAGAGATGGATTTTTATTTTGTATTTAGCTGTTCTGCCCTTGTGGGTAGCACATATAATTTGTTGGTGGTGTATGGAGGGAGCTCCATTGCCACACCTGTACCAAAGGTTTTTCCATGGCCATCCTAATTCCACTAAAGCCCATTTTTGGGGAGAATAAAGAGATACATTTTAAAGTGTGTCCTTTTACAGGAGCTGACAGTGGGGTTATTTAAACAGCTTCTTTCAAGGGGGATAAATGGGTGACATGATGCAGTTATTTAGCACGTAAGCTAATATTATTATATAATTTCATCATGTTATTTAAAAGACTGACTTAGCTAAATATCTTGAAAAGCAGGTATTGCAGCTTTGAGGGATGAGAAGAACTGCTCTCAGCACGGATGTTTTTGGTACATTCCCTATCTTGATTTTGGTTCAATATTTGGGTTTAACTTGAGTGTCTTTAGTAACTTTCACTGAAATCAAGTGCATGTTTATCTTTTCTAAGAGAGAACCTGGCTCTGAAGTCAAAGATGCATCCTTGTCATCCAGCACACAGTTCCAGCAGGATGGGACTGTATAAAATACTGCCGAAAACAAGGATCTGATCTTCTTCCACATTTTGGTTTGTTCTGAATTATTCTTCCTTTTGTGTCTGTTAGTTCCTGCAAAATTGCTCACAGTGAACTTACTTGTGAAACGCAAAATTCTGCAACCTGATATCAAAATACTTTGCTTGTCCTCTTATTCCTTTTTATAAATGAATTAAGATGGCATGTGCTAAAATAATGACAGTGATCTTCTCCTGCACATGCACAATTCTCTAATTTTAATCAGACAAGTGGCTGAAGATGAGTTTGAGGCTCGGCCCAGGAGAACACACATTAGATTTCATTTAATGTAAGAAGAGGTGACTCTCAAGGTGGCAGTGGTTCATATTTCCCTCGCTTTGTCCACGTGCCAAGTGGATTTGTTCAGCAGCCTTAGCATTTTTGTGTGATACAAAATGAATAAGGGAAAAAAAAGAGAGTAGTTCTCTGCCAGGTTAGTCTGCTGAGCTAATCCTCACCTGTAGTGTCCCTAGCTGTGGCATAAGGAAAGGACACAAATGTGACAGTGTAAGATTATCAGGCTAACAATTACATTCTCTCACCTTTAACTTTCCACTAAAAGTGCTCTGGTTCATGAGACCTGACAGTTTGTATTGTGAAAGCTGGCAAGGCTTTTGTCCTTTCCTGCTGCCACATTGACTTAGGGACCAGCACTGTGCACCAGGTTGCCACAGCTCTCTGCCATGTGTTTGAAGATCAATAGAAATTGTGCAAAGAGGGCAAAGTCTATAGGCTGAGAGCAAGTTAAGATCATCAGCCATATCAGTGGATATTATTGCCTATTTCTGGGTCAGAACTCTTTGTCATCGTGTTCCTTATTGAGTCTTCAGTATGAATCCAAAGATGCCATTGCAAAACCCTGTCCTGCACAGGCCTCTCTGGAGGAGCATGAGCCAAGCATGTGGCAGATGCTTGTTCCATTGCTTAATGCATTACAGGAAGGTGTCACAACACTCCAGTGATAAGGATGGGACAAAAAATGCAAATTTCATGTGTAGGAGAATATAGGTTCCATTTGCAGGAATGGTTGTTATCCTTTCTTTTTTTAATTTGAAGAACCTGATGTTTCTGACTGTAGCCATGTGTCTGTATAACAGGCCATTCTGGTGCTCCGGCCAAACTGGGTGTGAGTAATCTTATCAAACCACCTGCAGGTTTGTTGTTAGAGCTCTCAGGAATTCCTCGCGGTTCCTGAGAAAACAACAGGAGAAAAGAGAAGAGAGCCTGAGGAACTGTCTGCAAAGACTAAACCCTGGGTAGGGGAAGCACCAGGTGAGGATGGACACTGACCAGCTGGGTGTCCTGAAGGATGTGCCTGCCTCAGGAGGAAGCCCCTTGGCCAGCCCAGAGCTGCCCACGGGGACAGCAGACCTGGAATCTATATCTGACATGAAATGTAAACAGCAAACACCTTCTCTTGGAATCATATTGGTTCTGTTATTCACTGACCCATCTCCCCCCTGCATCTGACAGTCTGAAAATTTCAGGATAGAAATGGCAAGAAAATCTGTGGATGAAATTGTCCAAGGAGAACATAGCAAGAAGAGGGAGTTAAAGTCCACAGGAGAGACTGTAATCTTCAGAGCTGGTGAGAGCTGAGACTGCCCACAAGTCTCTGAAAGAGAACCAGGAGCAACAAGAAGGAGCTCAGAGGTTGGCTGTATCACCTGCTAAAGGTGTCTGATGGCACAAGAAAGGTCGGGGTTTCCCAGCTGGACCAGAAGGTCATTCCAGACTTCACTGAGTGCTTTCCCTGCAGTCTGACGGGGTGGAACTGGCATTGGAATCTGGGGCTCTGTGTTGTAAATCATGGCTCATTATTCTTGGGGGGATTTGTCTCTTTAAATTCCCCAAAGGCTATTTGAAACTCCCACCCCCTAATTAAGGACAGGATTTTATCGACCTGAGGCGAAACTGCTTCTGTGCAGGTAACAGCTGAGTTGGTTCTGACGTTTCTGCTGTAAAGTTCTACTTTTCCATGTATAGTTCTGCTAATGGAATGTTATTAGCTGGGAGGTGCTGCGGGTTTATTCTGGACTTTGGTGTCACTTTAAAACAGTACGGCTGCTGCAAAAGGAATTTGATTCTTTTGTTTCTGCCTTTCCCCGTCTCTTGGTGCTTTCTTTTGTGTACACCAAATGTTCATGTGACTGGTGTTAAGTGGATTGCAAAAGTGACCTGGGTTAAAATTTACCTTATTTGAAAAAAAAAAAAATGGCTCATTTTAGCTCAGCTCCTTGAACTTGCCTGTCATGTGCTCTCAGAAATGCCTGCAGTGGTATAAGAGGGGAGAATGGTAAGAAAGGAA
The DNA here is from genome assembly GCF_009819655.1 of Sylvia atricapilla. Classification (NCBI taxonomy): domain Eukaryota; kingdom Metazoa; phylum Chordata; class Aves; order Passeriformes; family Sylviidae; genus Sylvia; species Sylvia atricapilla. Next base: position 1,885,572 of record NC_089174.1, read on the forward strand.
AGTTAAAAAGTCCTTTCCCACCTCAGAAACCCTGGCCAGGAAACTGTCTCCCTGCTCTGAGCTGGCCCAGCTGCCTCAGCTTGGCTGGAGGAAGTTGCCCCATTTTGGGCAACAGCTGTGTAGAAGGCTGAAAACCACAACCAGGGGAGGGGAAAAGGCAGTATTACAGCCTGAGCTTGGCTTTTTGGTGGTTTAAGGATTAAAAAGGGGAAAAAAAAAACCCAAAACATTAATATGAAATTTGTAGTGAATATAGGAAGAGTTTAATGAAAGATATCCACATATAAATCATAATGCTTCAGCCAGGAGAAGCTCATTTTTGACTCCTGGGTGTTTGCTTGTGTGGCCAGCAAGGGTTTTTCAGGTGTTTTATTAGCCTGGTGGGTGTGCTGCTCTCAATGAAATAACTTGTTAACCCCAAGTTATGCTTTTAAGTTACTGCTTTATGTTTTAAGGCTTGCTGGCATTTGTGTTTGTGTGGTTTCTGTTGGTAGCTGAAGGTGGCTAAGAAGAGCCCCAGGCAGTGATGGAGGCTTTGTTTTAGCAGCACTATAATGCAGCCTGTATTTGTAATTGGCCTGTATTTGTAATTATACAAAGGGATGGCTTTTGTCCTACTTATGGGAGAAATATCAACATCCAGTGCTTTTATGGCAGCAGAAGAGCTTTTCTGGATTTAATTGCTTTTAGACCAATCAGCGGAAATAAAGAGGAATGTTTTTGTTTATTTCTGGTTCTTTTTGCATCTTAATGTAATGTTTAAATAAATTGATGTCTTTAGGCCGTCCTGTGAGTTTGAAAGGGGATTTGTGGTTCTGTTAGTTATTTTCTTTCCCCCTTTTAAATGAACCCAGTATACTTGTAAAAAGCCTTTTTTTTTTTTTTTTTTTTTTTTAATTTTTAAGTTGTTCGTAGCATCCTACAGTGTTGGTTTGACTCAAATTTCCTGTTTCATCCTTTGTGCTCTACTAATTTAGTCTTAGTGTAGTCTGACTAGCCACGGTTAGCCTGTCAAATTAACTCTTGAAGTTATTTTTCCAAAGTTAACCTGTGCTTTAACAAACCAGTTTATTCTCTCCTTAATAACCAAATGCTTATCGCTGTATCTATAGCTAAAAATCTACTTAAAGCTTATTCTGTAGGTGGCTTCTAGAACACCATGGGTTTTTTTTTTTTCTGTGTAAACCACAGTGTTCCTTGAGGTTTTTTCCTTGTAATACAAAACTATATTTATTTCTAATTGCAGCCAGTTAAACAAGCCCTGGCTGCAATGTGCTCCAAGAGGAGAGGGCAGAATCAGTGGAGATGGAGTGCAGTGCCCAAAATTCCCTTTGTCTCAGCTGAAGGGACAAAGGGTGACATGGTGGGGCTCAGAACTCCTGATTTCATATATATATATATATGTGTGTGTGTGTGTGTGTGTGTGTGTGTTTTATCTAGAATTGCTTTCTTATAGAAAATTCAGTAATTCTAGGCCTGCAGGGCTCAGATCCTGGGTTTGAGGAGTGTTTGGGAGGCCTCATCTAAGTGAGGTCACTGAATCCCTTAATGCAATTATGTGGGCACTGGTTCATGGGTGACAGACTCGAGTTAAAAATGTTTTGACCCTGTGAATGTTTAGATAAGGGTGATGACATAATTGTGAACAACTCCCTGTTTCTAACAACTGAGATGTTGTTCTAAGTTTTATAATAGATTCTTTGGTTAATTGGGGCCAAATAGGTGGGGCAGTGCTGGTTTGCCCTTTAGAGCTGTTCCACCTCCTGCCTGAGCAGCCGCAGGGAACAGTGGTGAGAAACGAGGGAAGGGAAAACTGAAGAATGGGAAAACCTCATCTTTGAAGAGTCAGGAAACCTGGAAATATGTGGGCTTCCCACCTGGCCCTTCTTTTTGCAATCTGGCTGCAGTTCACTCCTACTACCTCGGAGCCTTTCCAGTTTTTAGCTGCTCCTACCTTTCTCCATTTAATCAGGAAATTTACTGTGTTCTGTCTTTCATGAGACCAATTCTCCCATGGAATGGCAACAGTGATTCGGAGACATCATACAACTGTCAAACCAATTCATTTGACAGTGATAACATCACCATAAGGGCAGAGAAATGAGGCGCATTGGGGGAAAAAAATACTTTGACTGACAAGTGTGATAAGCACGGGTAAGACCTGTGTGAAAAGTGGCGAACAAGAATTTATAGGAAGAGTAAGCATATAGATTTTACATAGGTGTATTTTGTTTAGGTTTGGTGTTTTTTGGGCTGGGTTTTGGTTTTTTTTTTTTTTTTGGTGGTGTATATTATTACGTGTAACCAAGTGTCGACAAACTGAAGCTGTTGTTAGTTACTGATGAATAATGTGGCCACAGTGAGCAGAGAGCAGGAAACAGCTTTTTTGTCACACTTCCTTTGGGGGCTGCAGCATCACCACCCATCACCCGAGCAGTGATGTGCCAGCTCTGGGGCACGCCCAGGGCTGCACCCTGAGCAGAGGGATGGGAGCAGCTCAGTTCTGGCTGCTGGAATGACAAATAAATGGGGTTAGACCCATTATTCCCCTCCTCCTTGTGCATGTGCAGGGCTCAAAGGCAGCTCTCAGTGGTGCCAGTGATCTTCCTGCAGATGTAAGGACTGCTGCATACCAGATCTTTGAGTAATGCTCATGAGGAAGGATTAAGTGCTCTGTTTGCTGCACGATCAGTGAAGTTGTTTTTGTTTTAATGAGAAAGTAAATATAAACGAATTACGGCTTTTAGAAATATGGGCTCTTAAGCAGCAAAATAAGCATAAACTTAATTTAAAGCGTTGGAATGACTCAAAGTCTGCTTAAAACAATATTTTCCACTCGGCAGACAAATAAAAGTTCATGGAACACATCCTAAACTTAGATTTCTGTGGTAGCAAATACTTGTGGCTGAGGGCCTTTGAGTCATGATGCAGATCCGTGTTGAGAAACAGTCTATGTATATGTATAATCTCTATGGTAATTTCTGAGCTCTGCTTGATCCCTTTTGGGCATCTCTGAGCTGGTGGCGCTGGTTTTAAGCTGTGTTGGCAGCAGTGGCAGGGCCAAGGTTCACTGTAATGGATTTGTTTTTGGAGCTCCAAATGGGTGATGAGTGAAGGGGAAGCACTCAGCACTCACTGACAGTATCCTTTAAACATTTAATGATGACTAGTATGTTAATTAAAACCTGAGTGAATGCAGCTGATGAAGTCCCACTGTATTTCTGGAGCTGAAACACAGACCAGACTGAGTCATTAAGCACTCCAAAAAAAAAAAAAAAAAAAGCTGTTAAAGGGAGCTGTACTAGACTTGTTGCTGCATGGAATTCTTAAAGGGTTTATTTGGTGGGGGTGAGGTAGCAGGCTAGCTCCTAGGAGAAATTTTGGAAGACTGATGGTATTTATAGAGACAAAATTCTAACAGTAGAGTATTCAATGAACGGGAAGAAACATGGCTTTCATTATTAGAAAATACTGCATATATGTACTTCATCTTTTATTTAATTTCTATTTTTGTGAACACTCTCCTTAATCTAAATCCTTTTCACATGAAGTCAGAATAAATACTTTGCTTTGCTTTGGAGAAAGAACATACATGAAAGACATACGTGCTTCTTTCTACACTGGCTTTTTGCAGATAAGGCTTTTACTTTCCAGACCTCATTAAGCAGTCAGTTGAGCAGCTAAATGAGTGTTCCAAGTGGTAATGGATACTTACTCCGTGTAAGTACAACAAGATTATGAGATACTGTGAAGCTGAGTACTTAACTACACAGGATTATTTCTATTACAAATAAGTGCATCAAGTAAATAACTCAGATGTTCATGATAGCGATGGGATATCCTACCTGTTAATAGAGCAGATCTGGGTCACTAGATACGGGGTTTTGTTTCCAATTTTGGGCCACGTGTCTTCCATTCCATATATCTGAGCAGATTTTAGCCTTTTCAAAAAAAAAAAAAAAAAAAAAAGGACCCTCTTTTAAAGTATTTAAGCCTGAATGGAATATGAGTAGGCAGAAAGCTTCCAACCAAACGTGTTTGTAAAAATCAAGTTGTGTTTTAGCAATCCGGTCTGCACACACTTTAAGCTCTTATTTGGATTTGTAACATTGCAGGTGGTTGTTGATGGTGCTTTAAAAATATTGCAAAACTTGCCTTGATTTGTCCAAGCTGGGTTTACAGATATTCAAATATAAGTAAGTGGAGATTCAAATAGTTAATGATTTGGGAGTTATGAAAGATTATAAAAATAAAAACAAAACTAAGGCTGTAAAAGGATAATTAATATGATGAACAGAGGAGTTTATGAAACCTGCATTCTCGAAGTGTTTTGCTCAAGTTCTCATATCTGAGGTGTAAACTCTGAAATCATTCCAGCGTATGAGGTGCTTGCCTCTTTCCCACACAGCTTCTCTGGTGTGTAAGGGATAAATTTCTGCAGTTTCAATACAGAACATACCGTGGATCTCTCCTCTACATTGCCACTGATATTCAGAGAGGTTTTAAGGCCATCCTTTGAGATCTCTGGGGGAAATTGGGTTAAAATGGGGATGGGAAAAAAAAAAAAAAAAAGATAAGGTGTGTACAGCACAAGTAGTTCAGAAACTTGTTGAAGAAAGCTTCCAGGTTACTACTATCAGAGTCTTCTTTGTCAGAATCAGTACAGCATTTGTAACGTGAACTGGGGAAGGCTTTAACTGTCCTCTGTCATCTGCTTGTATTGGTGCTCTCTGAATAATTAAAGATAACTTTGTTTTCCCTGCCAAGTGACTTGTGGAACAGTAAATAAGCAGTAGGAACATGTCACACTGAGTGATGAAGGTGATCTGATCTTCATCATTCTCCCTGCTGCTCTCTGAAGCAGATTTTCTACATACAATTATTTTTCTCTCAATAAATCAAGAACTCTGTTTCTCTCTGGTTATCTCTTATAGTTAACATTTTTAAATAGGCTTCTGAAAAGCAAAACAAAGCTTTCTACCGCCTCAGCTTGTTCTGCTGTCTCTGAAGTTACCTGTTGTTACCTGGACATTCCACAAGAGTTAGAGGCTATGGCACTATTATTTTAATTTTACCTGGAAGAAAATGAATTCATAGCTGAGTCTTTGCTAATTATTTCCACTCAGCTTTGTTGCACACCAGACTTTTTAGTTGTATTTAATGTTGCTGCTTTTTGCTCTGGGAATAATCATTAAAGGGACATGGGTCACCCCCACTGTACACTGGTAATTCTGTGAAACACATTTAGAAATGAACTTGCCTTTTCATAGTGATGCTGAAAAGCGCCCAATGCTTTCAGTAATAGTGGCATAGTCTAATTAAGTGATAAAGTTGGGTTTTTTTTTCCTGAAACCATAATAGAAACAGGACACCAATTAATGGCACAGGACAGTATTGCATCTTTAGGTATTTGAAAAGCCAATGAGGTCGCTGAAGACAGAGCTGAGACTACAATAAAAGCTTCTAGAAATCATCTCTGACACTTGGAGAGCACCAAGTAATTGCAGGTAAAATCTGTCGTTAACCTGTAGACAGGATGTAGAATTTTGGAGAGGCTGTGAATCTCTGAAGGGAGATCTGTGAGTAACCAGAAAATCTTTGTTTTGAAGAGCAGGATACATTCATGACTTACACACATGGATTTATCCTCTGTGCGGAGAACATTGGTTCATGTTAAGAAATCCAGGTTTTGCTTTACCAGTACAAAACAGCAGCCCAGTTTCTCCTCCTTCCTAAGCTGCAAGTTTTGGAAAGAGGCCCACGAGTAAGAAGAATGTTCCTGCAGTGCTGACAGCAGCTGGAGGCACAGACCATGTGGAGACAGGGCTTTTTCAAGTGACGGTTTTTCTAGTCACCAGCTGAATTTCCTTTCATACTGTTCCTCTTCCTTCCATTTTTAAGTCCATGAGAAATTCTGCCATGATGTAGTGCTGTTGTTGTATTTGAATCCATAATTTGGGCAGGGAGTAGGAGCAAGGCTGTTCAGGCCTAACTTAAAAACAGAAGTGGATCTGTTGAGTCTTTCTCATCTTTAGTCCACTCCAGTTGTGCTAGTCTCTAATTCCCCTTCATTCTTTGTTTTGCAGTGCCCTAGGGATAAAATAAAGGTCTTGATCTGTGTTTAAAGAGTGTCTCTGAAACTGGAGTGCATCAGAGTTTTAGAAAGCAGAGGTGACTTAGTGTAAAATCCCACAAATGCTGGTTATTGGGGTGACAGTGAATCCTAGACAGGGAAATGCTCTGGTCCTGGCACTGGGATGTGTCATGACAGTGGTAAAAGTTGAAGTTGAATGAAATTTACCTTAAAGTCAAACTCACTTGTGTAAGAGAAATCAGTGTTCCTGCAAGGCAGCTGAGCCCTCTGTATCACACATCTGCACAGAGAAAGAGAGCACAGCATAAATTGGGAATTTTGCATAAAATAATGTATTCTAGCATCACTTCGTGTCCCACCCTGAGTTTTCCACACTTTTAAAATCCCTGTGATGGAAGTGTCTAAACTTCCCAGGAATATAAAATTCTATAACAAATGAGATGACTGGGTTGTGTTTATTCCCACGTGTATAATTCCTATATTTCTGCAAGTGTCAATGTTCTGTTATGAATATAAGGAACATCAAACCACCCCACTGTTTCCTGAGTCTGCAGACAGAACATTGGTGTTACCACTGATTCCTGGATTGCATTGTGATTTATGCCCTCTGGAGCTTTGTCAGATAGGAAGTGATGATGGGGCAGGAAACCAGGCATTGTATGAAAACATCCATGAGGCATGTAACCGGAGGAAAAAGCTGCAAAAATAATTTATGGAAGATATTGCAAAGCTGTATGTTGTGTATAAAAATACAGCTATGATTGTGCACAGCTGGAAATTGTATTTGTTAAAAATACAAGCCAGTGATTGATTTTTATGGAGGGAAGAGTCCAGTATTTGAGCAGTGTCAGAGGAACACTGGAAGGACTAAATCCTCCCTTAATCAGGGCTCTTTCTGCCTTTGGTAAGTTCTGCTAATGAAAGTTTTATAAAGAATACTTATGAAATTACCTCAGATATACAGTTTTAAAAACTAGTAATAAATTCTTCATCTTGAAGGCTGGAGCTTTATTAATTTAAACCCAGTTTTTTCTTTCTGCCTGATAAAAATTAACAAGTGCCTGTGAACTGGCAGCAATAACTGTAGGAGGAGAGGTCAAAGCATTTCAAAATCTCAAATAATATGGGGGCCAATTAATAACCAATTAAGCTTTCAGATATACCAGAAGCAATCTGAGCTTTGAGAAGCCATGCTCGGGGAATGCTTGTCCCAGTCCAAAATAAAATTATGTTTGAAGCTGTAATGTCACTGAAATGTGATTCAGGCCTGGTTATTGAAGGTTTGCAGCAAGTTGTGACCCCAAAGGGGCTGTTTGGAGAATGGCTATTAGCAGAGTAATAAAGAAGTTCTAAAGGAGTCGCCTGCCTCATAGGTGAAGATGAGCAGAAATAAGGTTAGAGAAAATTGCAGATAACTTGGTGTCCACTTGTTGGTTTTGAGCCCTGCTAAAGGAGGGTATTGCAGTGTTTTTTCTGTTCCAAGTAATGGAATTGGCACTGCTTTATTGGAAAGGTAAAGAACTGAAAAAGGGGAGTGGGTTGTTGAGAAGAAAGATTATTGCTGAAATTGTTACAGCCTTTTCCAGTGTTCCTAAACAAGATGCTGCAGAGAGTACTCATGTTAATTAGAGGAATGAATACAAACCAAAAATTTGAAGTCATGATGGATTACAAGAGGCTTTTTACTGCTGAAATCTGTTTTGATTTTTCTTTTTTTCTTTGTTTGAGGGCCTCCCTTCAAGGTCTGGCCTTGTGCAGGAGCCAAAAATCAATATGCTGGGAACAGAAAGGATTTGCACAAATCTGAGAAAACCATTACAATGGTGCTTCTTTCAGTGTTAAATATCAGGTGTTGTTTTAGAAAACAAGTGTTTGACTAAGGGCACATTCTAATAGTTCTTATCTTCATGTGGTTTCTAAACAGAATTCCCTGCTTAGATTAATTTTAACCCGATTTATATACCTTCAACTTGGAATAAAATTAAGATGCAAACAGGGAAGTATGGAATAGTTAGGGATTTGCTTCATCAAGTGTTTCTACCTACCACTGCAATCTTTTATAACACCTAAAGGAAAACCATGAAAAAAGCCACCAACCAAACTCTGGGTGTGAGTAGAATGTTCATGCCAAAAAATCTGACTGCCCCTCGGACAGATGTTGCCTGATGTGGATCCTTTCTCCCGTGCCGCACTTCAGACATCATCTTTGGCATTTCCATCATCTCCATCCGGCGTTTGCGGCATCTCCTGGCCGTGTGCGGGGCGCTCGGAGCTTTAGGGATCGTTCTGGGAGTTTTTCTTTGCAGTTAAACCGCAGAACTCTGGGGCTGCGCTGGTGCGTTCCGGCAGCGCTGTCCTGCGGCACTTTGGGGAATGTGATGCTTCCCTCTGCCGGCCACGCTGAGCGGGAATTTTACTGTGAAACGAGTTATTGTGAAACGAGCAAAGGATTTCTTGCTGCTTTGTAATTTTATTGTGGTGGTGGGTTTGCTTTTTTTTTTTTCTTTTTTTTTTTTTTTTTTTTCGGTTTGTTTGTTTGGTTTGGTTTGTTGATTTTGTTTTTTTTTGGTTTTTTTTTTTTTTTTTTCTTTCCTGGATTTATTCCGGGTTTGTTTTTGGTTTTGGTGTGGGGGGGTTTTTTTTGGGTTTTTTGTTTTGTTTTGTTTTGTGTTGTTTATTATTATTAATATTATTATTATTATTATTATTATTATTATTTTGTTGTTGTCGTTGTTGTTGTCGTTGTTTATTCCTGGCTTTTTTTTTCCTCTCCTTCTCCCCCCACCCCTGTTTTGTTGTTGTGGTTTTTTTTTTCCTCCTGTGTTTTCTTCTTTTCCTGGGTTTTTTGGTTTTTTGTTTTGTTTCCCCCACCCCCAGGTTGTTTTGGTTTTTTTTTTCCCTGGGGTTTTTTTTGGGGGGGGGGATTGTTTGTTTTTTTTTTTTTCCTTCTGAGTTGGTATTCTTTTTTTCCTGGGTTTTTTTTCTTTTCCTGTTTGTTTTGGTGTTTTTTTTAAACCTTTTTTTTAGTTGGTTTTTCTCCCCCCTAGTTCTTCCTTTTTTTTTTTTTTTTTTTTTTTTTTTTTTTTTTTTTTTTTTTTTTTTTTAAAAAAAAAAAAAGACCCTGTACTTAGGAGGGAGAGGAAAGGGGTTTGTTATTGCAGTGTCTTACTCAGGGCAAATGAAATCACTTACCTGCATCACAAACCAGTTTTATGTTAAAGTGACTGGCCTCTGTTTGTTTTGGGAAAAATGCACAAATATTTTCAGCCACTTCATGTCCAGTAGTGATGCTAACACGGAATATTCTCAGTACAGAAACCAAACAATTAAGTATTTGAAAACAGGAATCAAAATGAGAGTGTATCAAGGGTATTTGGGAGTTTTGGTGGGTTTTTTTCAGCCAAAATTAGTAGACTAGTTGGTATTTTTTTTTCCCTAGGGTGAGGGTGCTGCATTGATGACACCTTAAACTTTTCATGACGTGAAAGAGAAAATGGCTCAGTTTCAGCAGTGAAATGCTTAAAAATAGTAATAAAAAAAGGATAAATGTTTGTAAAGGCTTGGTTGATGTTATCTGTGGACGTTACCTGAGAGTTCTGACTTTTTTATGTTCACATTACTCTTGCTCAACACGGAAAGCATGGCTGAGCTGACTGAGGAGCCTTTTTGGAGGCAGTTCCTGGGAGCTCAGGGCCGTTCCATAATCCACTTTATAGCCCTGCTGGATGCAGATCAGTCAGGGCCACCAGGACGTGTCAAACTGCAGGGAGATGGAAATGTGGCAGGGAAGTGTCCTGGTGCCCATGAGCTGCTAAAAACCCCTGAGCTGGAGCTGCCTGCAAGGCCAGGTGCACAAGGTGTGATCCTCAGCTGTGGCAGAAAATCCCTGCAGCAGGAAATTCAGGGTCTGGGTTGCAAATACATGTTCGAAATTCTCCAAGATGTTTTAGCCCTTTAGTACTTTTTTCCTCCCCTTGTATGGTGTTTTCTTCATCTTTCTGATGAATGCGTTTGGGTTGAATTGCACCTTTGTTAGATGTATGAGTTGGGGTTTTTTCTTCTTTTTAAATTATGTGTTCCCCTTCTCATTTTAGTTCTTTTAAAGATAAGAGTGGGGAGAAAAATGAGCCCACAGGATGTGTATCAAGCTTCAGAGCTGTAGGAAGGGGAATAGTCTATAAGCCCCCCAAAATATTGGGAAATTAATAAAAAACGATCAACCTCCCCAACAAAAAAAGGGGAACACTCAACCCTCCCAAATCCCCTCCTTCCATTATTGAGTCTCCATACCATTTTTATCATTACAACAGCAACAATTAATTGGCTCAGTCTTCCTTCAAGTTCTGTGCTCTTTGGAGTGTAAGCTTAGCTAAATTTATTGATACTTCCTCCTGGGAGCTGGCGGCTCTGGTCAGGGAGGTACCAGCTGCACGTGAGCGATGACAACACCCGTACTGGAGTGGAATTTGTCTGATAAATCCATGGGTAGCACTGGGGAGCACAGGGAGATGGCACAGCTGCATTCCAGGACCCACCCGAAGTCGGAATTTACAGCAAAGGCAGCAGCCTTTGGCCAGGTGTGTGTGGATTTTATCAGCCCCCGTCAGGGTGGCGCTGGATTTGATTTCCAGTAGAAGTTTTGACCTTCAGCAAAAGGCATCCCCAGCCTTTGTGCTGCAGGTTCCCAGCCCATGGAACAGACCCAGAATCAGAGTCTCAGGAGTGTTGGTGTATAATTTTCCTAGCACTCCGCAGTAGCAGGATGAAAGGGGGTGTGGAGCTGCAATTAACACTGGATGAGGCTGAATTGCACTTGCAACAAAGAGAAGTCTTTCAGTTAGTCTACAATAAAATCATAATTATATCCCCAGTATCCTTGGCAACAGATTAAGGTCCCAAAAGGTGATTTTACAGTTCAGTATTCATTGCTGATACAGAGATGGAAAAGAAGGAAAAGCATAATCATTTAAACAGTTTCTGGGGTGTAAATAAGCATTATGTGAGAAACATTAAATGCATCACACTGAATATATAGAACTGCGTTCTCTGCGGAAACAAATAATTTCTGTAGTTAGGACACGAAAATCAGAAATTTGTATGCTTGATGATTTAAATTCATACAAAAGGATGGTGCTCATTGGATACGGATTTGTTTCTCAACAGGGAATTCTATCCAATTTTCATTTTAAGAAAGCCGGCCCATGAGACACAAGGATTATCAGCTGATGAACTGAAGAGTACTTGCTTTATCAGATCTGTTTATACAGAGGAATTACCTGATTATAGATTCTTTTATGTGGCTATGTTTTAAACTCCCTGCAGTTCTTCATGATAAAGATTCCTTTTCCTTGATCTTTAAGGTCATATGTAGAAATATAGGAAGCATACTTCCCCCAGTGAGCCTCTCAGAAAAGGTTGTTTTAGTAAATACCTGCTGTACAGGTACCTCTTTTTAAATATCTTCCTGTCTCCATTTGCTTTTTCCTCAGTACGTTTTACTGCTACAGTTCTCATCAGCCCAATGATGCATTTTCTTTGCCTTCCCCTCTTCTCCCTATTTTCTTTGAAATAAGAACCAATAAAAGTAATAACCTTAGAAGGCAGAGTTCTTATGTTTATTTTTGAAGAAATGATCCTGTCATTGTCTGGATGACAAGCTCTATGCATGAATTCCTAGATGTGCCATCAGTAAGGAAGATGGAGGTGGGGGGAAAGTCAGCAAGGTGCGTGAAGATATTTGTGGAAATAAGATCTTGGAAATAGGACAACAATGAATAGAAGGAAAGGGTAATGTGGGCATGTGGATTCTAAATGCCTTCCAACCTGAAAAAAAAATTGGCTGCCGGGAATGGATTTTTACTGATGTTTGTGTTGCTGCTGAGGCAAAGAATCAGTCATTTTATAACATTATTGGAAGTATGACAAAGTTTGATTTTGAAAATGATGTTGAGGACTGCTTTGAAGTGACTTAGGTGATGGAAATTCCTGCACCTCCCTTCCATTTTGAGTCTAGAAATGAGTGATGAGCTGTGTAATTTTGTATATAATGATACGTCTTCTCTCTGACAGATCTGGTTATTAAAGTTTATCAAAGTGCAGTTGGTACTAAATATCGAGACCTGGTTCTGCTTTCATTTTAAATAAAGGCCTTCAGAGGAGAGGGAAGACATAATAGGAAAAAATAATTTTGTGATTATTTGCTTACTTATAATTGCATGGTTTGGAGCAAGACTTTGTAGCTCCAAATAAGCATGAGATGTGCCTGTAAGGAAGATGCCAATTTTCCAGCTCTAGGGAACTGTAACTCTTCTGTTTGGTACTCCAGTGTAAATGCAGTCTGCTGAAATTCTGCAGGATTGGGGATCTCCTGGGTTTTCACAGAAATGTTCAGAATTTAATACCAAAGAACAGTGAAACAATATAAAAGAACTAAAGACCATGGGGACTTGAGCTGGAATTGTGTTCACATTCTGTTCACAGGGAAGTGCCAGAAAATTGGAATTGTATCGGCCAGATCAGTTCTAGAAAGTGAATAGTTGCTGTATGAACTTAGTAGCATCAGATATGTACTATCAGGGAATTTCAAGACTTTTTTTTCTTTTTCTTCTATTTGGGCAAATTATTAGTACAGTAATTTTACTGTGAATATACCGAGGTTTTTCCAGTTTATTGTAACTCTTGCCTGATTACCTGCATTAAATAGCAGTTAATGCAGAATTTGGTTAATGAGTGAATACATCCATTTCCATAATATGCTACGTTTTCCAACGCAGTTTTTGTTGAGGCTAGGGAAGCATCTGTTCACACACACAAAACATTGGCTGCAGTTGGCCTGTGTGAAATCATTCTTGTGCTTCTCTCTGCTTTTGGAGGACTCCAGGGACAAGGGGCAGGATGGCACAGAGTGTTTGACCCTGCACTGACAAACCTGACTGAGCTCCTCAGAAAGGGCAGGCAGGGAATCAGAATAACTGAAAAACTGGATTTTTGCTGAAAGTCTATTAATCACAGTACACATTAGCATTAGATAGCATGGGAAGAACAGTGAGAGGAAAGTAAAAAATAGCTTAGCTCTGTAGAACTGCAGAATGTTACTATAGATAGGCTGCGAGATTAAAGAGCTGCCTTGGCACATTACAATTCAAAGACCAGCAGCCTCAACTGCCTTCCTGTCCCGAGGAATTTTTCTTAAGGATTTTATACTTCAGATATCGCATTATAATGTGGGTTAAATCACTGTATTTTGTCTTGATTTTCCTCAATACTTTCCTTTTATCCTTTTGTTCTATCATTATCCCTTTTCTATCTCTCGGCTTGGCTCTAAATTCTCCCATATGTGGTTATTGGAGTAATTTGAGAAGCAGAGCCTAGAATTGGTTGGTTGGGGGATCTGTACAGAATAGAAAGCACAGCAGGAGATTCCAAAACTCAGATGGTGAAATCTCTGGGGTTGCTGGTATCTAATGCTGGGCTGACCAGCCTCTGACTGCCCTGAAAGCCTCTAATTGTACATCTGCAAGTTGTAGTGGCTTTCTGGGAGCTCTGGGAGGCTTCAGCAAAGAAGGATGTAATGCCTGCTGTGATGGAAAAGCAATGGCCTGCAATATTTTGCATTTGGAAAGAAACATAGCATGGTCTATTAATCAGTTTGTTGTTTAGATGTATTAGGTAAAGTAAAACCAAACCAACCCCAGCAATCTGACTTTGTCTAGGTGCACTGTAATACTGATGAAAACCTGTTTTAATAAAGATAAGAAGAGAATAATTTACTGTGTTCCTCTGAAGTAGAAGGGTGATCACTGTCTGGTGGTGAAGCACCAATTCCATTTTGGAGGGGACCTTTATTTTATTTCTTGTTAGGGAATTTCTGTGGTAATTCTGCTGGACTTGCTGGTGGTTACCTGTAGTATTTCTAAGGATTGTTGGAGTGTAACAAGACTGAAATCTTCTCATTCACATTGCAGTGTGTGTGCTCAGGACTGAGCCTGCTGACAAGGAAAAAAGATTGCACCTTGGTTAAGGTGATCTGGACAAAACCTGTGTTGTATGGCGGTGTTAGTTTCCTTGTGTGAGTTTGGAAGTCTGTTGTGGTTTGAAAACAAACCGAGTGAGAGGCTCTAAGTCAGAAATACAATTTAATGAGAAGAAAAGGAAAAATAAAATAAAATAAAATAAAAGCAACAGTACAAAAAGAAAAAAACCACTGACAGAGTCAGAATACACCCTGATCAGGGTGATGGAAGCAGTCCAGGTGAGGTGCTCTTCCTGAAGCAGTGATCCCATAGAAAGGTCTGGTAGCTCCGGTCCTCTGGGAATCCAGTGGGTGAGGGCTGCTTCTACTGTCCCAAATCCCAGCTTATATCCAGGTGAGAATGCTTGGCTCCTCCCCGTGGGCGGAGCGTCTCCCAATGGGATGATGAGTCACAGAGGAGCTCCTTGATGGCCCATTAAAGAGAGATAACACCCGGAGGGAGTGATCTGTGAGTCATGCACAAGGCATTGATGGGCCATGAACTAAAGATTGTGATAGAATACATCCTAAACTACAACCCAGGACATAGTCTTTGTTGTTGTGCTGCTTCATTATGAAGAGAGTTTCCCAGTGTTGGACAGCTGGACTGTATTAAAGAAGTACTAAAAACTCCCTGTGAGGGGAAAAAAAAATTGTGTATTTAACCATGTAAGTGAGAATACTGTATTAGAGTGATGATACAGAACAGGGAGAAAGTGGGGCAGTCTGTATGAGGAACACAAATAGCGTGGCTGTCTAACAGCTTCTATTTTTAAAACCATTAATAACATCCCAGTTCCTGTTTACTGTATATTTTAAGCCAAGCAGCCTTCATGTGCACAAATTTTAATCCTTTCTGTGCGTGTTGACAGGGACCCTGTGAGTGTTGGTTGAAAATGTGTGTGCCCAGTGAGTTTTCTTGGGACTCTGCAAGTCTGGTCTGTGCTCTGCAAGGAGTAGAGGTGATTGCAAGAGGGAAGTGTGTGATGGAGCTGAGTTCCTGAGCAACTTTCTGCCCTCCATGTCAGTATCCTTGGCCTGTGTGCCTCTCTCTGGGCACACTGTTCAGAGTCATCAGCGTGCCCACGATGCTTGGCTGGTCTTGTGTCCATGAATGAAAACTTCCCCGCAAACCAGCTTCACTGATAGTGCTGGAATTGTGCTCTTCTTGTGCTGTTCTTCAGCTGCTGTCCAGAACCAGGAGGGTCGGTGGATATATGGAAGGATCTGGAGATTCTAGATTATTTTATAGAGAATCTGAGTGGAATTTCATAGACTCCCTCCTCAAAGATGCCCATTTAATTGTAGATTTTTTGTTTGTTTGTTTGTTTTTTCCTTTTATCATAAAATCACAGAATGTTTTGGGTTGGAAGGGATGTTAAAAAGGTTATATTGTCTCACTCCCCTGCCATGAGCAGGGACTGTCCACTGTCCCAAGCTGCTCCAAGTCCCATCCAGCCTGGCCTTGGAGACTTCCAGGGATCCAGGGGCACCCAAAATTTCTCTGGGCAATCTGTGCCACGGCCTCACTGTTCCCAGAGTGAATTTCCTTCTAATCCCTGATCTAAACCTGCCCTTTTGCAGTCTGAAGTCATTGCCCCTTGTCCTGTCACTGTGTGCCTGTGTAGGAAGTCCCTCTCTTTAAGCCCCTTGAGGCACTGGAAGAGGCTCCAAGGTTTCCCTGGACATTCTCTTTTCCAAGCTGAGCAGCCCCCATCCTCTCAGCCTGGTTTTGCATGAAGAATTATGGTGTCTTGCCTATTCTGGAAGCTGTATGGCTTTTTAGTAAGAATTTTTACTAGGCTCTTGTTTTTATGTCTGTGTTATTTATTTAGAGGCGTTTTTTATTATTTTATCTACCACAATGAATTTACTATTCTATTTTCAGTCTACAGGACAGTCTCTCCCTTGGTTTTAAAAGTGTATGGAAAAGAAAACTCTGAAATACTTTTTCAAAATATAAGTAGCTGAACTTCTCTGGTCTATGAATCAGATAATTACCAGCATGACTTTTATCAGACCTTAGTGCTTGTTTTTATTTCTGTAGCCTTAAAAGCTTCAGTTAATCATTCCCAATAGACTGAAAAATACTTTCCGTGAAAGCTAATAAATTTGGAAGCATCTTATAAATCCTCAAACTGATCCTGCAGACAGATGTTTAGGATAAATATTGCCCATCAAAAAGCAGATATTCTTAATGACTATTAAGAACAGCATAAAATTGCTGGAAACTCTTTTTTGCATCTTGAGAGGATCAGTGTTATTAAGTCAGATCAGTCACTTTTATTTAGGCAATACAAAAAAGCATATGTCTTCCTGCTTTTCCAGCTGTCATAAAATTTTGGAGGAAAAGGTTGTTTCCAAGCTTTCCAAAGGGAATATTTCTCAGAAGTGTTTTGACCTTTATAGCTTACAAAACCAATTGACTTCCTTTTCCCATAAACTATTTTCTGGCTGAGATTCTTCTACAGCAAAGCTTTAGTTGTGAGGAAAAATAGCAGCTCCAAAGAAAATAACTGGGCTGCCTTCTAGTGGTTTTAGATACCATAAATTCCTCTAATTTAAAGAAATTCACTTTGAAGGGAATCGTGTTGTTCCAGATTTAGTATGTCCCCCCAATATTTCTTAATATTCAGTAATTACATGTGCACTTTTATGATAATTTCATTTGAAGAACCACAAGGCAGATTGTACTAGTCACATACAATTTTTTGTTGACAGTATGATAAGAAAAGCAAAACAAAAATAACCACTAACCAAAAAAACAGACCAAAACAAACAAACAAAAAAACCCCAACAAAATCTCCCAAACCAAAACAACATCTTAATTCAAGCCCAACTTAAAGCTGTTTTTTATCATCCTACTTTAGTATTTGAGGTCGCTCTCTTTATCTCAGTAATAAAACTGGTTTCTCTGTTCCTGTTTTCCATGTAGGAGTTAGCTGAGAGAAAAAAAACATATAAATGGGAGTTGGCATTTGTGATGTAATTTCAGTATTCACCTTAATTCGGTTTGATTCTAGATTTCTGTGAAAGATGGAGTAGGCCCCTTGCACGTTGTTATTTCTCTCTGGCATCTCTGATTTCTTCAGAGGTGCTGCTCTGAATGTCTGCAGAGAACTCAGGTTTAAAAACTTTGCTTCCCAGAAATGTCCAGCCACCTGACAATAATAAATTAAACACTGCAAACTGGAAGGTAAGATTAAGCTAACCAAAAACTTACTTCAAAATATCAGCTTGAAAGGAGTGAAATCATTATTGACTAGGAATCCTTCAGGGACATTAACAATGTGTTTGATAGTTGCCAGGGAAACACAACCTTCCCAGTGACAGTGTGTGCATTGCACAGGATGAGTAACGGGGGTAATTCTGGCACTGACTGATCCACTTCAGCAAACCTGCTCCTTTTGTGCCTCTGCAGGAATTGCTGATGCCTTTGCATCCAGCTAGATGAGCATCCACTGCCCGTGCTGGACCATTAATGCTTCACATTTTATTTGGCTGATTGTCATTGTTGAGGCAGACATGACATATAGAGTGACACGGTAGAATCTTCAGAAGGCTCTCCTTATGGTGGTGGCATGCTGGCTTTTATACAGTTTTTTACAAACCTCAGGGGCAGCTTTAGTTGGTTGGCAGCTTTCCTGCCAGTTATTCTGTTGGTTAATAAAAGGTATTCTGCTTCTCCATAAAATCTGTCTTTTCTCGGATTGTTTACGTATTTTCTTTACTGATAGTGATGGGACAAATCCCTTGTTATTACAGGTACACTTGTTTTTCACCCTCAGGATAGATTTTTGGGTTGAAGGAACTTCTCATTCTCAAAACAGCTTCATGTGGGAACTTACAGATTACTTGTTAGCTGCACTTAGAAGAAATGACAGCACGGCTTTGGCTCCTTCCACAGCAAATAGATTCAAAACCAAAGCAGGATTAGATTTTTCTGGTTGAAGAAGTGTGTGCCTGGCTGGCCAGTCTGGATGAACCATGGGGCATCGTGGAGAATGGAAAGGTTAATACAGACAGACTCAAAAATTGGATTGTGCTGATGGTTCACACTGATGTAAGACAGAAAGAGTGGATTCAACCCAGAGCAGCAGCAGGAGTTTTGCTGAGTTTGGTGTCTATCAGCATGCAGAACTCTCTGAGGTCCTACAGCAAGTGCTACACTTGATTTATTCTTCCTTAGGTGAAATGTAAGTGCTCAGAAAAAGGAATTTTCTGTTCAGACATAGCACAAGTCTAGTGATCAACTTAGGGACTAACCCAAATCTGTTTGAAATACAAAGAATTCATACATTATAAACAGTAGCATGAGATTGGAGGTAGCAGTGGAAATTGTGAGAGTTCTCCAAGCACAACTCGGGGCCTGGGTCCTTGAAATGGTTTAGTAAGGTCTAAAAGAGGAGAAAGTACCTGTAAGAGAACATTGGAATTTCCAACAACACATCTTCCTCAGGGCTGGAAATGGTTCAAGCAAACCTAATCTGCAAATGTATTTGTTAGCAGAGTGAATGTTTTAGACTCAGATTCATACCAGAAGCTTTTATGTTGTTCCAGCACACTTCAATCATTCTTGAGGAGCCTCATTTTGGGACAAGGAGCAGCCTGGAGTTCAGGTTACAGCTGGGAAGATTTCTCTTTGAACCCTGAATTTCACAGTGAAACTGCTGTAACTCTAAAAGCAGTCAGGGATAGAAAATCTCCCACTGATACCATGTGAAAGTCACTGTTTGAAGTGCTTGAGTGAGCATCAGCCCAGGATCTCAGGATTTGTGAGGTGAATCCTGGAAGTTACCTCAGTGTTAACTTCTAGGGAGAAAAGGCACAGCTGAGCGAGTGCCATCAACCTGTGTGTAGCTACTGCTGTAGAGGTCACTTGTCTAGAGGCTGAATTACATTAATTCAGATAAATATGTACCTTTAAACTGTCCTGGGAAATATCAAAAAGACTGAATAATACTTACTTCTTGCCAAATAGGCATTTCTACATATTTCCACCTTGCCTACAGAATTGATTTTCCTACATTAAGGAGATTGTTCTATAATTTAGCAGTACATAATTCTTGTTTCAGTTTGATGTTGGCATTTGGATCATTTTTCCATTGGTCATACTAAGAAATGAAAGCTAATGACTTCATTCAACAGTGGCTGAAATAATCCCCAGAAATGTCTTTTTACGTTGTAAATTGATGCACATTGTTGTCATTAATTTATATAAATGATTGTGCGGTTTTGCTGCACTTTCTAGGCTCATCTCTGTTTATACAATAAATCATAAGGAAAATTTAGTGAAGACCTCTCTGTTCTGTGATCTGCGTGAAATATTCCTGTATCCATTATCTGGGTACAATTTGGGAATTGATCACAGCTCTTGCTCACTGCCATGTTCCCGGGATATTTGGTAGCCAAAATGTCATTTCTGAGGTGGAGAAGGAAGTGACTGGGAAAGACTTGAATTAAATATGAGCCTCATCTTTATGGAGGAGGAGTCAGGTGGAGACTGGAATCGTACAAAGCCTTTCCTGAGGCTCAGAGCTGAGCTGGAACTAAATTGTTTGGAAAGCCGTAGCTTTTTCTGAAGTTATAAAATTGAACTGGGTTAACTCAGGCATCTTGTGTGGGTTTTGATGTTTTTGTAAGGACACCTAATATTAAAACACACCAATAATTTTGGATTTTTAACTGGGGGTGGTGATATGGTGTTGCACAACATTTTACCTTTATCTGGTGCTTATGGCCTGTAAGCAAGACCCTGACTCCTCTGGAGTCTCCTCCTCTTGCTTCCCAAGCAGTGAGATTATTCAGCCAAGCAAAGCTGTGCTCTGTGGAGGAGTGGGAAGTAGGAAACAGCAATTGGAAAGCCTGCTGCAGCATATGAGCAATCTCCTCCTTCAGCAGCGTTCTTGAGCTTGAAGATAGCAAGCTGCAAGGAAAGGACAACAGCAATGGGCAGCTGTCAGTTTTGCTGTTTAGCCACAGTGATTTTTATCAGAAGACAGAAAACAGTACATCAAGAGTAAACAGAAAACAAATAGCTCCACCATCTGCTGTGGTGGGAGTAGCCATATGGAGTGGAGTTCAAAGGGTGCTGTGTTCTGGTTTTAACTCTTTTCCTGCATCCCTGGTGTACTCCATCAGTCGCTCTCATCTCAGCTCCTCAGTTATCAATGGCTGGCTCTGAGTGGGATGGAGCTGATTTCCCTGTTTTATCAACAGTGGCAAAAGCAAAATTCCAGTGTACAGGATATCTGGGGCCCAGCTGTTCTCATCCAGTGGAAACCAGGTGTGGTGAGGAGGCACCAAAATGTGTTTTCTAAGGATCCATGGCAGGTGCTGCAGCTGTGCTGCCAAATGCTGTGTGTGAGCAAACCCAGCCTGGGAGGAGAGGGAGGGAGCAGAGGAGTGACTTCCTAAGCCAACAGCTCTGAACGTGTGGAACACACAAAAGACAGGATGATAACTTAGGAGTGGATTTTATACTTATTCATCCTTTATTTTATGCTTTCCTGATGCAGCTGCGTTTTCCATAAGTGACCTTGCAGTGGGGATGAAGTGTGGCTGATCTGTAGTCAGAGGGTTGCTCAGGAACCCCAGGTCCCTCATCTACTTTGTCTTTAAACTATCCCCAAGTCATGGCAAAAAATGGTATTCCAGCTTCCATTATTACTTTTCTTTTCATCCATTCTTGTAATGTTTTGAAATAACAGGTATTGGCTGTTTACTCATGCTCGTAAAAATTCATGATTTAGTTTGTAAAATATATCTATCATTTGGTGTAGGAAAAGCTTAAAAGAGAAAGTTGAAGGGATTAATCCCTTTAGTGTGTTGGGGTTTTATTTAGTTGCTAAACCGGGAAAGGGTTTGGCTTCAAATTTGATCAGAAATTAAGATAAATGTGGATGAAATTTGATCTGTGAAAGCAAATCTTGCCCGTAAGCCTAAGCTATGAGTTTGACTGTTACGCGTTTTGGGGTTGTTGGGAATCGAGCTAATGAAGATAAGATCTATAAATCCAAAAGGTTTGGAGGCAGCATTAACCCAGTGACATCCTGAGCTTGCCAATCCCTGGGTCTGGTGTGCAGCGAGGAGCACATCCTTGTGCTGAGGGGTTTCTCTTTGCCTGGATTGCAAATCTGTCGCTGGCAGAAGTGCAGTAGTCAGAAAGGTGCAGCTCTAACTGCAGAGCTGATCTGCTCACTTTTGGCATCCCCATTGTCATGGGAGCCTTTTGTCCCTGTAGGAGTGAGAGGAATGCTGCAAATAAATGTTTTGAGTACATTGGAAGGGATTTCTTTTTGATCAGAAAGGTAATTTGTGAGCAGGGGAACAGCTGAGTGCTGAGGACAGTTCTTGGGCTGTGAGAAACCCAGTTTTAATTGACTGGATTGCTTTAACCATGGTAGTTTATTTGGGAAGGTGCTAGATTTTAGGATTTTTAGGTCTTCTGTTGCATTCTGTTTTTTGGGGATTTGCTTCAGTCTTTGTTTTAAACACTAATAAAAAACAATAATTTTCGGTATTCTCTTCAATACAGAACAGAACTGATTTGCTGACATATCCTTTATTTCAGCACTGTGTTTTCTCCTGGCAGAAAAAAACCCAACTGGTTTGTCCATGAAATAGAGACTTATTAATTTCAGCTTTTCTGAAAGTATCATAGTTCTGCATCTACTGATTTTAGAACAGATGCTTCTGTGTCTCTCTGCTTCCTTTTCTCGTGGAAAACCCAACAAAATTAGTTTTAAAAGCTTGTATTGAAGTGCTGTACTGAAAGAGTTAATTTACAGAAAAACTGAACTCAAATATCTTTGTAATGAACTTGAAATACCGAGGGAATTTCAGACAAAATGTAATCAAACAGTGCATCAGGACTGTTTTGCTAACTAATGGTAATTAAAACTTCCCCCTTTCCCTGCTTCCCTATGTTCAAAACATAATTGATTGTATTAAAGTTTCTCAGAACTAAATACTTCAGCCCTGGGGTTAACCATATTTCTGGGTACTTAATCATATCCAAAGAAACAAGGGAAGCAAAACAAGACAGGATTGCCAGCCTCTGTGTGAAATAGAAAATAGTATCATTGTGCAACAATTAATTCTCTGTCTAGGATGCCTCTAAAATGATCAGTTAAAGGCTTCAGATAACTGAACTAAATAACTAATAAAAAATAATTATACAGTAAACAAAATGTTACCCAGGTACAAAAATTTTTTTTTTTTTTAAATGCCAAATTCATTTTGCAGGCTAATGAGTGGTGCATGCTATTAGAGCTAATACAAGAGGTGATGTTATGGAGCTTCAAAGCTGAGGCCAAGAAACCCACGGATTTTAAACTGGGAAAGAATAACTGCATTACTTTGGGATGATGGAAGCATTCTGTCATACTGAGAACAGTTATAACTTCAAATCTGATTTACTCCTTCCTTTCAGCAGCTTTGCCTAAAGAGGCTAATGTGTGTAATGTAAAAAAAAAAAAAAAAAAAAAAAAAAAATCTAGTTTTTGTAAAGCCAGAGCTGTAATCCAGCAATCCCTTTCCCTCAATCCCATATTGGGATTTATCAACCCTGACTGCATTTTAATTCTGCGCTCTCAATTTATGCATTTCCAGCCAGTTGCTTGAAAGTTGGGTCTTAGTCTTTGTAAAACTGTTCAATATTAGAGTTACGAACACTGTAACACCAACTCATACTGAATCCTCTGTTCTCATATGCTCCTCTGTTCTTCCTTGCTCAGAATAATTCTCTTTTGTAAGCTTTTCTTTGATCACTTGAATGTACTTTGTGGGCTTTGCAGCCTCTCCAAAAAATTAGGAATGCCCAGCAATAAGGTATTTTCCTTCTTATGGTTACTACAGCATCAGTCAGACTGCCTGCAAAAATATCCCAATAATTAAGCATTTTAATATGGGTTTCACTCTGCTGGAACACTGTATGATGGGCTAAGAAAAATCACCTCTGGAGTGTATGGTGGAGTGTTTTGGTTATTTGGTTTCTAATAGGCAACAAATGTAGAAAATCTTTGTTTTAAATTAATATCATTGAACATTTTGCTGTCTTTTTTTTTTTTTTTTTTTTTTTTTTTCTTCTCCCCAGTCTTTTACATTCTTGTGTGAGAGGATATTGGTGCTTATTATTGACACATTATGTTCGTCTGTTGTGTTAAACCTTTTATTTGGAAAATAGAGCTCATCTTTACAAAGTTAGAGTTGCAGCATGTGGTTCTGCTTCCACTTTCGTAACTTTTCAGGTTAGGCAGTGATTGAGCTGGGGAGAAGTAATTTTTAAGCTGTGTTTTAAGCCGGGTTTAGGCGGTGATGGGGCTGGGCAGAGGTAGTTTTTAGGCTCAGTTTTAAGCCGGTTTAGGCGGTGATGGGGCCGGGGAGAGGTAATTTTTAGGCTCGGTTTTAAGCCGGGTTTAGGCGGTGATGGGGCCGGGGAGAGGTAATTTTTTAGGCTCAGTTTTAAGCCGGGTTTAGGCGGGTGATGGGGCTGGGGAGAGGTAATTTTTAGGCTCGGTTTTAAGCGGGTTTAGGCAGTGATGGGGCTGGGGCAGAGTAGTTTTAGGCTCGGTTTTAAGCCGGGTTAGGCAGTGATGGGGCCGGGGAGAGATAATTTTAGGCTCAGTTTAAGCCGGGTTTAGGCGGTGATGGGGCTGGGCAGAGTAGTTTTTAGGCTCGGTTTTAAGCCGGTTTAGGCGGTGATGGAGCCGTGGCTGAGGCCTGTTTTTAAGCTGTGTTTTAAGCCGGTTTAGGCGGTGATGGGGCTGGGCAGAGGTAGTTTTAGGCTCGGTTTTAAGCCGGGGTTAGGCGGTGATGGAGCCGTGGCTGAGGCTGTTTTTTAAGCTGTGTTTTAAGCCGGGTTTAGGGCGGTGATGGGGCTGGGGAGAGGTAATTTTAGGCTGTGTTTTAAGCCGGGTTTAGGCGGTGATGGGCTGGGCAGAGGTAGTTTTTTAGGCTCGGTTTTAAGCCGGGTTTAGGGCGGTGCGGAGCCGCGGCTCGGGTCGCTGCCGTGCCTCGGGCGCCATCTCTCGGCCGCGCTCGGTCACTGCACCGCCGCCTGCGCCCGGCCGCTCCCTGCGCGGGCTCCTTCCTCCTCCTCCTCCCCCTTCTCCTTCTCCTTCTCCTTCTTCTTCTTCTTCTTCTTCCTCCTCCTCCTTCTTCTTCTTCTTCCTCCTCCTCCTTCCTCCTTCTCTTCCTCCTCCTCCTCCTTCTCCTTCCTCCTCCTCCTTCCTCCTCCTCCTCCTCCCTCCTTCTCTTCCTCCTCCCCCTCCTTCCTCCTTCTCTTCCTTCTCCTCCTCCTTCTTCTTCCTCCTCATTCTCCTTCTCCTCCTCCTTCTCCTTCCTCCTCCTCCTTCTCCTTCCTCCTCCTTCCTCCTCCTTCCTCCTTCTCTTCCTCCTCCTCCTCCTTCTTCTCCTCCTCCTCCTCCTCCTCCTCCTTCTTCTTCTTCCTCCTCCTCCTCCTCCTTCTCCCTCCTCCATCTCCTTCCTCTCCTTCCTTCTCCTTCCTCCTCCTTCCTCCCTCTCCTCCTCCTCCTCCTCCTCCCCTTCTCCTCCTCCTCCTCCTCCTCCTGCTGCTGCTCTTCCTCCTCCTCCTCCCTCTTTTCCTCCTCCTCCTCCTCCTGCTTCTTCCTCCTCTTCCTCCTCCTCCTCCTTCTTCTTCTTCCTCCTCCTCCTCCTCCTTCTCCCTCCTCCATCTCCTTCCTTCTCCTTCCTTCTCCTTCCTCCTCCTTCCTCCCTCTCCTCCTCCTCCTCCTCCTCCCCCTTCTCCTTCCTCCTCCTCCTCCTCCTTCCTCCTTCTCAGTGCCTCCTCCTCCTCCCTCTTCTTCCTCCTCCTCCTCCTCCTTCTTCTTCCTCCTCCTCCGCCTTCTGCTTCCTCTCCTCCTCCTCCTCCTCTTCTCCCTCCTCCTTCTCCCTCCTCCTCCTTCCTTCTCCTTCCTTCCTGCTTCCTCCCTCCTTCCTCCTCCTCCTCCGCCCCTCCAGCCTGATTCCGGCAGCTCCTGGGAGTTTTCAGTATCCCCATATGCTGAAACCAGCGCGGTCCCATTGCCGTGCCTCCTGCCCTGCTTAGGGCTGAGCCTAAGGTTTAGGATTTAAGACTCCCGCCCCAAGGCTGGATGGTTCTGGGTGACAGGGTGTGGGGGCACTAAAGGTGGGTGCCTCGGGCTGCGATCACCTCCAGCGTTTTGGGATTTCACCCCGGAGCAAGTGGCAAAATCCCGCAAACCGAGGTGAAATGTTTGGAAAAATGGGCTGCTGCTCTGAGAGTTCCCAAGAGGCAGAAATCACTGCCCTGTGCTGGTCCCTGGCTGATGAGCTCTGTTCAGCATTCAGGGCTCAAAGGGAAAAAGAGTGTCCCTGGGACTGCCAGAAGCACAAGAGGCACAGCCTCTTCCATCCCTGGCTACAGGCGCTGCAGCTGCCCCAAAAACCAACCTGGCCAGCATCAGGCACCCTGTACACAAGAAGTGTTGGGAGTGGAAAGGTTGTTTAGTACGGGACAAAGAAAGTTGAGGAAGAGGCAGGGAAGAGCCATCTGACCAAAGTGCCCAAAGGGATATTGCATTCTTCATGTCATCCCGAATGCTCTGAGAATAAACCGGGGGGAAAACTGCCTGAGGAGCCGACTGGGCATCACTCAGTGCGTGCTGAACAACTGCACTGTGCACTACTTGTTTTCTACATTCTGATTGTTTTATCATTATTCATTTCCTTTGTTCCTGTCCTCTTAAATTACCTTTCTCTCAAGGCACAGATTTTGGGTTTTTTCCCCTCCTCTCTCCCCCGTCTCATTGGGGAAGGAGTGAGGGAGTGAGTGGCTGGGTGGTGCTCAGCTCCCTGCCCTGTGAAACCACAACAATGCTAAAGTAGCTTGTTTCTTTGCACAGTGTGATCCATCAGAATTGCACATTCTTAAAAATTCATTCTCTTTCATTTTCAAACTTCAGTGGGTGTTAGAGAAGGTGGGAGCTGTTATTCTGCACAGTATGAACCTCTTGGAAATGCAGACAAAGTGAAACAGTTTAGGGCTGGCTGGGTTAGCTGCAAACTCCCATGCAGGTGGAAATGTAATCTCGCCTCTTGTGCCTCCTGCTGATCTCTTTCTTTATTTCGTTCTTGTTTCCCCCTCTCTGCATCCAAAGGTACACATTGGCTAGGTGAAGCAAATATTTCCTCACAGTTGACCTGAATGGAGGGACTCACATCGTTTTTTGGATTCATTTTCTACAATGACTTCTGTTAAATAAATAAAAAAAAAAACAACTCTGTAATGCTGACACAGATCGTGTCCTGTAGCTACAAGGCAAAGTGTTCACCAGGAAAAGAATTTAAAATTATGGAAGAATGGTGCTTATACTGCTAAAATATGAGAAAGCTTAACCTGTCTTTGGTGGCTTTTGGGTTTGGATGGGTTTTTTTCCCCTGTGGGAAAATGGAATTTTGTGACAAGTAAAATTTTTTCTCTTGCTGTATGGCAAAAGCGAAGAGAGCAGGGTATACAACTTCCTTGTGCCAGGTGTTTAAAACAAAACAGCTGGAACTGTGTCAGCTTGGATCATCATGGATCTTCACTGGGCATTCTGGTGATCTAAAGGTGCTTGCTGTGTTCTCTCCTCCTGAAATGATTTTACAAAGAGCTGCCGGGAAGGGCATTATTTCATTTATTTGCATTTCATTTGCTCTGAAGATAGTATGTTGCAATATATTCGTTGTTTAGTGCTCCTGCATGTGGAAGAATGCAGGTCTTGAAAGCTGAATGCTTTACAAAACAAATGTGACTTTTTTTTTTAGTGTTCTTTTAAGTTGATGCGTATTATTACTTGCTGCAGTTGTCCTTCTGAAGCTGATGGAGTTTAAAACCAACATATATTGCTCAGATTGCTTACAGGAGCACCTTGTAAGGCCATTTGCAATGGTTTGATCCTGAACTTTGGGTACAGCTGCTGGAACTTTCTTTGTTGGGGATAGAACGACACTGTGCTGAAGTGACAAAAGCTGTGATGGTGCTTTTGTCCTCACCTGTTGCCAAGGCCCTTGGTCAGCTTTTGGTTTTGGACTGCTGTGACTTTCCTCTTGTTTCCTCTCAGAGCACAAACCCCCTCTTGGCTCCATCTTTTCTCTGTGAGTAAACACAGCCCTCTCCTGGCTCCCTTAGAGCACTCAGAGCCATCCTTGCTCTGCAGGTGCAAGGACAGGTGTGAGAATTCAGGTAGCTTCTCTAATAAATGTAAAGGAAAATCCCCTACAAAGTAGAACTTGTTCTCTGTGACTCTCAGTTTAGGCAAGAACTAATAAGGTGAAGTTGCGTGATTCATCAGTGTTAGTTTTTTTTTGGATTTGTTCCTCAGGTTGGAGGCTGTAAAAGAATTTTCAGGACTGGGTGTAAAGGCATAAGTGTTCTCTCTCCAAAATGATTGAAATGCTATGCTGCTCAGTCCCCGTTACTTTTGTTCATTTGAATCTGCCAAGACAGGTGCCAATTAGTGCTGCAGATGGTGCAAGCAACCAAATGGGGCCACCAAAGAGTTCCCTGTACATTTAGTGAGATATCCTGACTTTAAATGGGCTCCTGGCCCTTGGAGCAATGGTGTGACTCCACGGAGAGTTTTACAGAAGTGGGAAGCCCTGTGGTTCTGGTACCTTCCTGAAAAATTCCCTTTTGTGTTTCCTTGGAGTTAATAGGCTCATAAGGATCTCTAGAAAAGGAGAAGTTTCAGAGAGTTTGCAGATGTTCATTAGTGCATTATTTTAATGATCCCTGACAGTGTGAATAAAAGAGTTCTGCTTCTTAAGATGACTTATATCTGGTCACTTAAACCAGTGTTTACTGTTCAGTGATGTGCCATTAGCTGTGCAGGACTGTCATTTTTCACCTTTTTCTTCAACAAGTCTTCAAATTACTTACATTTTGATTTTACATTTTTCTCGTCCTTTACTGCGAAGATTAAAAATGGAAATCTTTCCTTATTGAATACTTACTTTTATATTTTTTTGCTCCCTTTTAATGATTTTAATGAGAGGCCATCTCTGGTAGCTGCCACAGTCTCCTACACCTCTGCTGGGATGCAGAGCTAAGGCAGCTTTCCAGGGTTAGGAGAAATCTTGTTTTCGTGTGGCCTTTTCAGCCCTGGTGAGGCTCTGTGCATCCAATCCAGGTGCTGCTTGAAGCTGAACCAACAGAGCTCTGTATTTTCTTGATAAGCTGGCTCTTTATCATTTCTGTGACGTGAGATGGCAGCCTTTGGGCTGGCATCCCTGAGGTGGGTGCCTGGTCACTGTCCCCAAAGGGGACTTGGGGTCAGGCATCACCTAGAAAACCTGTAGTCACCCAGGATTATTTTAGCACCCTCTGTCTTTTCGGTGAAGCTTGGAGTGGTTCTGTTTCTTCCTGTTTAATTATCCCTACTCCTGTTCAGTCGAAGCCCCTGGAGTGGATTTGTGTTTTGGTGATAGAATGAGGGCAGCAGCAGAAAGCTACAAAGACTTGTTATTTATTTTTTTTTTTCCCTCTGTGGACTTAAAATAAACGGCCACATGTTTGATAGGGAAGCTGGTTCTGTCTAGCATATAAAATCACCTGACAAGAACCTGTAGAGCTTAATTTCCTTTAAACTGTTAAATGGAAATCAGAACATGGGGAAGAGTCTGTGGAAGAGGCATTAAATGAAACACTTACCAGCAGCAGTACCCTACAAATTCGGGAGCTAATAGATTGTTATCTGCCACCAATTTAAAATCCCGAGACCAAATACAATCGTGATGTGGATTCTTATTCCTGTGTGCAGCATGAGTAGTCTTTGCTAAAATGTTCTGCGCATAATTTAATGTTCATCCTTTTAACTTGAAGGCATATTGCCAAAGAATTACTCATACAGTTAAAGAAAAAAAAACTAAAAATCAGTGAAT
Organism: Sylvia atricapilla; assembly: GCF_009819655.1. Taxonomy (NCBI): domain Eukaryota; kingdom Metazoa; phylum Chordata; class Aves; order Passeriformes; family Sylviidae; genus Sylvia; species Sylvia atricapilla. The sequence goes on from NC_089174.1 coordinate 1,914,584, forward strand.
GTAGCCCATAAATAAGCTACACAGAATTACTTCCCTTTCCAGATTTTTTCAACAAATGATAAAGGATATACTCTTCAAAAATGCATTTACCAAAAGAATCTTTTCAAATAATTTTTCATACATACAGCTCTGGCTTTTAATGACTGCTGCAGTGAGCTTGGCAAATTGCTTTCACGTCTATTTTAAGGATATTTTTACCTAAGTGTTCTTACAGTAAATTCCATTGGTGCCTTTGGTGTCCTGATTAGTGGCACTTAGTGGTTTAGGTGGAAATAATGCACTGGAGCTGGAAAGCAAGTTCAGTAAAGTGAGAACTGTCACCAGCGGTGTTTGTTATAATTAATGTGATTTGAGACTATTTATGACAAGCAAGATACCATAATTAAATCATTCCTTGCAAATTGTTGAAGCTCTTCACTCAGGAAACTGTGTTTTTCTTAATGATGAAGGACTCATCGTTGGTCAGCTGGTTGTCCTTGGACTGAAAATTTTTATCATTAAACAAAGATGAGGCATTCACAGCATTATAATTTCTCTGTTTCTTTTTTTTTAATTATTATTTTTTTTAGTGTGTCTCACATTTTGCTATTCCTCTATAAAGACACTTCCATTACTGATTATGGCAGGTTTGGGACTAAATTTTGTGCTACTATTCCTAAAGCCACTTTAATATACCCAAAAGTGAATTTCAATGAACGGTCCCCAAAATGTCAGCTTTTCCTTTTAGAGGCTGAGCAGACCCCTGATGAAAATTTCACTGTTTGTGGGTGCTGTAGGAGTGGATTATCCTTGGCATTGGAAAGTGTTTCCCAATATGAGAAGAGATATCATGCTTGGAATCAGTCTAATATCTCAAAAAACTCAACAAATAAGAGATTGGAAAAGAACTGATACTACAAGTACTATAAAAAATGTGTGAATAATGACTATTATGACTTCGTTGAATTTAATTTAGGTGTGAGGGAGATCTTAAGCACATGAATAAAAAGACTTATTTAATGGAGAGAAAGCAGCAAAATAGAGGAAATGGTTTCTCTGTTTCTCCCCATATGAACACTGAAAGAATTTAAGATTGGTGCAAGAGACAGCAATTCAGAAACACAAAGCTTAAATAATTTCCAAAACCTACACATTCCTCAAGTTTTGTTGTAATTCTTCTACAACCATGAAATAGGAGCCTACAGAGGCAAGATATTAAACTGCCTTGAAAAATACTAAGCGTGCTCCATATAGTGGAAAGTGAAATAAAACTGCAGTATAGAAATTCTCTATTGGCTGAGATTGGATGTTGCTTTCAAAAGCTGCATAAAATGGAAGCCATTAGCTTCTATTTGCATTTAAGCAGTGGAGTTTTAGAACCAGAATGATATAAAATGGTAAATTATAATCAGGCAGGTGATGTTACACGTTAGAGGACGATGGTTCAGTTTGGGTACAATGTTTGAGGAGATGTTTTAAAAAAATATTCATGGCAAGGGTAATAAAATATTGGACTGTTGAGATATAAAGGCATTCTTGTCAGAGTACAGAGATTGCCCCTGGAAGCAGACCTACTTTTTTTTTTTTTCTTTTTTTCTTGCCTGAAATTTACCTTCAGGAGCTTGAAAACACATCATTCCACTGAAATATTGCCACTTCTTCCTTCTTCATAGAAACTCATCTTCTGTGTCATTTGTAGTATTTCTCAGTGCTTGCTGTTATTTACTTGAGAAATCAGGGAAAATCAAAATTATACATAAAACAGCCATTAATACTCCCTGGGATGTACAAGCCTTTTTTCTTTTTTTTTTTTTTTTTTTCCTTACCCTGTAAAAGTTTTCTTCTGGGAAAATGGAACTTCGAGCATTTGCTCCTTCCAACATATGGGGCTTTTAAGTTTTGGTGTGAATGACACGTCCCTGCCAGTGACAACAGAGCTCCCAGCAGGTGACACAGGTGGGTGGCCTTGGAGGATGAAATGGTTTTGAAGTAGGATCTACTCCTAATTCTGTCTAATCCTGCCCGCTGGGGTTTAGGACAGGGGCCGTTGGTGTTTAGATAATTCTGTGTAAGAGTGCCACACTCTTTGTCACCACCAAGAGAAAAATAAGTACCCATGGATACGTTGAAAGATAAAAAATATGTGCAATCATGTGCACAATACTTCGGGTTTATCAGTTAAATGAGAGAGCTGAGGCTGCTGAGCCTGGAGAGGAGAAAGCTCTGGGAAACCTCAGAGCCCCTGAAGCGTTCCAAGAGGAATGGAGAGGAACCTTGGGCAAGGGCCTGGAGTGACAGTAGAAGGGGAATGGCCTTAAATTGAAGGAGGATGGGTGTAGATTCAGAGATTCAGCACAGTTCCTCTCCTATAAGGGTGGGCAGACCCTGGATCCCTGGAAGTGTCCAGGGCCAGGTTGGACACTGGGGTTTGGAGCCCCTGGGACAGTGGGAAGTGTCCCTGCCACGATGTGGGGGAGAAGGGGCTGATGTTTAAGGCCCTTCCAGCCCCAGCCTTTCCATGATTCCATGTTCAGAGCTGCAGTGGAGGGACACTTTGCACGTGTCTCTTCTTTCCCACAGGCACCTCAGCAAGAGCAGGGGACAAGAGCCACCAGGGAAGAGAAAATCAGGTTGTCAGGTAGGAATAGTGGGGAAAAGGGGGACACAGGAGCCTCAAGTTGTATGAACAGTGATCATGTCCATATATTACTGCGCTCAGAATTCCACTTACACTCTAGTTTTCCGCTAATTTTGATGCCAAGCAACAAGATTAAATCCTTCTTTAAAAGTATCTTCACCAGGACTGACAGTGAAATGTTCCCGTGTGACCAGAGTCAACTGGAAAATCTTTTTGCCAATTATTCAAGTGATATTACCCAAGATAATTAATGACGTTGGGGTAAAAAAGGTATCTGATTCCTAATAAAAAAAAGTGTTACCGTCCCATTTATTTTATTTATGTTCATGTTTTATAAGTGCATTCTGAATATGCAACCCATGATTCAAGCAGCACAGTGTTTTTAGGCTGTAAAATGCTACGCAAAGCCAATAAGTACAAAAATATGAATCTTAACATTATATTCTGATATTTGTGTTACAAACTTGAGAACTGATAGACCTGTTAAACTGAAATATCAGCCTTTCAACAGCAAGCACTAGTAATAAACTGAACTATTTCAGTAACTGTAAACATAATAAAATCCTCATGATGATCTCAGAAAGTTCATTTGATGAAACTCATAACAAATACACTGAATCCAAAGAAATGAATAATTCTGCTTTACTGATAAAACCTAGCTAACTTTTTTTCCCCCAAGTGGCAAGAAGTTATTTTTGCTAAGGAAGTAAAAGTAAAAAGTAAAAGTCCAGAAAATATCAAGATCTTTGTAACTGAAGTTCACCTGAACTGATAAAGCATTTCCAAATTGAAGGTATATTGAAGAGCCTTTAAGAACACTGTGCTTTCTTCTTGTGGCGGTATAAGAGTTGCTTAATTATTGGTGTATTTTGGTGACAGGGTTAGTTGATAATTCACAATTATCAGGGTTTGTACTTCAGTTTGACCAAACAAACCATTTGGGGCTTACAGCTGTTTCCTCAGTATCAGATGGGGAAAAGAGGATTAATTTTATATACGGTTAAAATTTCAATGTAGAATTGTTTTACTTACAACAAACTTACTTGGTTTATTCAACCTAATTAAAGTCAAGAAAATATTGTAATCCTTTCCTGAAAACACGGGAGAAGTTGATGTTTGTAATTCTAAGAATGAAGTTTTCATATTTGAGCCAGTTATATGTGAAAAGGTGCAGCTGTGAAAGAAATGTGTATTAACACAGAGGTGCAAACCAGCTCCTGTCTTGGCACCACCCTTCATCCAAGTGCCACCTTTATGCAGTAAGTGTGGAACATACAGCAATACTTTCCTTAGCCACACAAATTTAGTGGAGAAGAAGCAGATTAATCACAGGCATTTTCATTATTTTTGACTATTTAACTATTAGCATCCACTGTGGAAGCACTGAATGGGGTCCAGCCAGATGGCTGAGTCCTGAGATCCTGGACTTTGTGACTGCTCAAACAGACTTTGCTCTCCCTTTCTCCCTTTCTCTCCCTTTCTCCCTTTCTCCCTTTCTCCCTTTCTCCTTCTCCCTTTCTCCTTTCTTCCTTTCTCCCTTTTTCAGAAATTTTGCCAAGGTTCTCAACAAGTAAATTCAATTCTGGAGATGTTCCAGGAGACAATCAAACTTCGACTGTGACCATCAGCAGCTATTGTGGTGAAGTGGGCACAGCTCTTTGCAGTGAGACACTGCAGCTGAAGGCAGCAGTCATTTAAAATTAATTCTGGGTCCTGGAGGTTGAAAAAACCTTGCAGCAGTGAGGGTACATCAGATGGGTTAATCGAGCACACCCTCTGGCTTAGTTTAATCCAAAAGGAATCCAGATTAAAGTACTTAAATGCTTGCAGTGATGTAAACGTGTCTGCTGGTGGGGATGCTCAGGAGGTGCAGTTCTCACTCCTGTGAACTAAACGCAGTAAAATAGCGAATACTCTGGGGACGTGTGGTGTGTTTGACACCTTTTCCACGGCCAGAGTCAGGGATGATAAATGCAGTTGCTGTGGTGCAGTGGTTTCAGTCTGACAGCAGTGTGGATAATGTTCTCCTTGTCAGCCATTTGGGGTTTTTAGTGCAGCACCTGCTGTCCCGACAGTCCAGGTAAAAGCATCACTGGCTCCAGAAATCACCCCAGAGAGCCAACCCCAGGGCTCACCAGCTGTTGTGGTACGTGGCTGCTTGCTTTTCTGTCAGAAGAAGTCTCTGACTGGAACATGTGGAGGATCTCTGAAAGTGAGCTGGTCATAAATGAAGCTAAATACTCTTTTAGTAGCAAGATTTAGGTCTTTCTGCTTTAGAACATATTTTCCTTTGGTTTGTGTCTTTGTACATACCTAGAGAATTTCCTTGGATTTAAAGGAACAAAACAAATGAATAAGTAAATTTTTTTTTTTTTTTTTTTTTTTTTTTTTTTTTTTTTTTTTTTTTTAATGGTCGTATTTTCTTTCCTAGATCTGCTCAGTGAGTGAAGTCTGAGGAACTTGGTCTTGACCTGCACTGGAAACTCACTGCTCTAATTCTGTATTCTCTAATAAGAGTAACATCTGTCCACTGATGACAGCTCATCAAACATGTTTGTTGCTTCAGTTAGGCAAGTTAAAATTATCAGCAGCGGAATGTTCTTGTTTGTATTCTTTTTAGTCCTCTGTAGCAAATACTTAATGTGCCTCTTCCTTCCTGGGAAGGTTGTTGTTGTTCTGTTAATGAGACTTCACACATTAAAGCATACTGATAAGAGGATAGTGGAGCTAAGATGACACACTTAACGTTGTTCCTGTTGCTAGGAAGTGATGAATCTGCTATCTAACGTGTTGATTTTCCTTCTGAATCTATCCAATGTATCCCGTTAAAATTTTCCTGCATTTAAGCTGTGAAATCAAATTCTCACTTCCTAGAGCCAAAAAACTGGAGCCCAGTAACAGCTCTGAGTGAGCTTAAACCCGTGGTTTTATAATTGAATTAACTTAAAAAGGTAAATATACTCATTTTTCTGTAGTTCACAAGAGGTATTTTCCCCCTACTGTAGTATGTTGTCTGCAACATAATTTAGAAGATCTGATTGCTTTGCCTGCTTTTCCTGAAATGACAGATGATATTGTGCAAGCTCTCAATTTTCCTTCCCAATTCCCCAACCTGAGGATTGTCGTACCAAGCTTTATTGCCTTTGCGATGAATTTTTTTCCTTGAGAGGTACTATTTGAGCACAGATTTTCTGTAACAGTGGAATTATTATCTGTGACTAATAACAACCTCTGTGGAGCTTGTTACACAACGAAGGCTGATCATGTGCTTGAATATATTCATGTGATTGCTGAAGCTATGAGTAGCTTAAATTTCTGTAAGTTGCTGCTTTATCAAAAATGATTCTTTTCCCTACTGAAATAAGGTAAATTATTAAACTATTTCTATTTTAAATCAAGTTCAGTAACACTTGGGTGAACTTTTATGCAACAATCTAGAAAAATGTATGAATTAACAGTGGTTACTTGGTCCTTGACTGTTCTAACAATTTTAATTGTAATTGGAATGGATCCTTCCATTGCTAAACTATGTTTCTAAAACAACATTTCTTCAGAAATGCCATACTGATGTACCATAATAAGAAACCAATAGAGAAGATTTACTTGGAACCCACTTCTATCCTTGTTTGTTTATTTTTAAACAGCTCTTGTTTGGTATAAGTGTTCTGAGAATTAATTATCCTTCTGGGCACAGTGTGGGGCTCTCTAGAACATCCAGGGCTTTGCAGGAAGATCAGAGTCAGGATGTTCTTTCTTTTGATATGGCTGAATTTCATATTCTAATCCCCATTCAAGTATTTGTGTAGGAGGAAACAGGAAAGCAAGGCAATATGTGGTAATGAAGAGTACAGGACTGGTGGTGTGTAAACATGAAGTTTATTACCTTGTTTATGTTGATTTTTTGTAGGTAACAAGATGATCCTTAAGGTCCCTTCTAAACCAGGTCACTCTGTGATTCTGTTATGCCAAATTTGTACAGTTGTAGACATGAATCTACTTTGGATTTGCTTCTGTTAAGTCGACCCTGAGGATGTGAAATAAAAGTGCAAGTGAACAACAGGGGCTTGTACTCAAAAAAAGCCACAGCTTACATTGCAAACCTAAGTGTCAGCAGTGAGAGCCACAAGGAATTTCTGTATTGGGCAAGTCCAAAACTGGGGATGCTGGGGGCATGTTGGTTTTCTGTAGAAATTGCACGTGGGATGGGTTTGATTTATTTTGGAGGGCATGGAATAGGGAAGAAACGCTCGCTGAGTGTTGAGCAACATTTACAAAGGACCTTGTTGACAAGTTCAGGGAGGACAATTGCCTGGCACTGTCACCTGGTTGGGTACCTATGCTGTCCTGGGAGATGGGGCACAAGAGTCTGTGTGTGCTGGGGAAGGGGGTGAAGCACAGGGACTGCAAGCAAAGCAGGGAAATTCATTAGAAAATAAGAACTTTTTTTTCAAAAACGATGCGAGGGTGTGATTGTCATTTGAGATCTGTCGCTTCAGAATACAAACACTGCATGATTATTGGAATTAAAGTGTGTTTCTACTGTGGAGCGTGAGGCAAGGTCAAAAGCAGAGTGATTTGAGCTGTGCAAGTTAGACAGTGATTTTTGAGAAGTACTTCATGACACAGAGCAATCAAAAAATGGCAGTGGAAGAAAAGAGCCCAGGGAAGATGTAGTAACTGTATATTTTTAACTGTATGAAGTTGTCAACAGCAAAGCAACTTAATTTTACTGAACCTTGCTCTGTGGTTCTGTCTCACTGCTGGAGAGTGTAAGGCAAAGAAAGCCCTTCAAGCCTTGGCATTTTATTCCAAGCTAGGATGATGATGATGATGATGAATTCTACCTTGTGGCTTTCCCCATTTTAAAACCTTTAAGGCAGTCATGGGATACTTGGCACAGAATTGTGCCAAGACTTGGTTTTGAGGCATCTGCTGTGAGTCACCCTTGCCCCAGCAAAGATGAAATCTGACATCAGCTCATGCTCCTCAAAGTGACTTTAAAGATGTTGTCATAGGCTTCTTTTCACAGGGTCAGCCACTAAAATAACTAAATCTGGAGTGCTGCATTGATTTGGATGATTGTTTTGGGTTTTTTAGTACTCCTCCAGTTGCCTTGATTGAAAAGTCACTGGGGAGTGACTGATACATAATCTTGTCAGGCAAAGATAGCTTTTAGTTGCATTAATGCCAAACTGATGGCTTTATCCTGCTTCTCCTGCCCAGCTGGTTGAAATTTAGGGAATCTGTCTACTTGCACAACAAAACAAAGTCTCTGTTGACTTGCAGTGCTACAAGGAGATGACAGCAGCAAAAACTTATTTTGACTTTATGGGACAAGCAGATGAGGGGGAAAGCCCAGGGGAAGTTGTCTCCTTATCCCAAAGCCTTTTTTTTGCATAGATGCCTTGCAGACCTGTAGTGGTTATGATTTTGGAGGGAGACTGCTCCAGCACTCTTCTGACTTGAGTTTCATTTATTTAGTGCTATTTTGATAAATTACTCATTGATGCCCTGAGAGTATTTTCTCTGATCTGTGTCTGTTCTTTTGTGTTGTTCAAATTATTTATTTTAACTTCCTTTTGTCTTTAAATCCTCGAAATGATAACACACATTTCAGCCATATGCATTTTTAATTCTTTATCCCACGGACTTATAAATAATCATATTGTCAAATCCTGCTTGTGTTAGTGTTTTGAGCGGGTGGGAGTACTTTGGATAGCTCATTAAACTTAATATATAGGAAAATTTATTATAGATAAGGAGAACAATTACCAGAAACTACATTATGAAATGTTTGTCAAAGTTGAGTAGCTTAAATATTGATGAAGTTGAACAGAAGAATCAATGACAGTTACTGAGCTGGGTTCTGGAGCAGCAGAATACAACTTCATTTAGCATCACAGTCTCTCTCCCACATCCTACATAAATCATGGAACTCATTTGAATATATTGGGGGTGTGACTAGGAAACCTCACAAAATTTTCAGATACCTGCTGAGTTTGTCACGTCAGAACTTTCATGAGAGGCCAAAGACCAACAGCAGCATTCCTGATTTGTTCCACACTCGTGGGATAAACTCTTCTTACCAAGCAGGGATTGCAGTTTGTGTGGGTTTTCTTTTTTCCCTTCCTAATGTTGCCTTAAAACAGAAGTCAACTTTTGTGTTTGATAAATTAGTCCTACAGCTCTGAAGCACTTGGCTCAATCAAGGGGCTTGTGTTTGATTTTCTCCACAGTTGTGCTTTCTGTTATTTTCCTCGTGTTTTGCAGAGGTAACCTGCAATTCTGAAAGGGAAGAATTCCCTTCCCACCTCCTTTGCCCTCAGTCCTGCTAAAGTCTTAACTGAGGGGGTCAGATGAGAGCTTGTGCTCTCATCTACTACCTACTACTTCTGCATTTTTAGTTTATTTTGATCTTTGCTCAGTATTACCTGATGATAAGATCGTAATTTGAAATAAAACATGCATTTGGCACTGCAGGTATTCCAGAGTTGAGGAAATACAGTTTTAAGGCACTGAGTGGTTGGATAGTTCTGAGATGTGTCACATGTCCTCTTTAGGTATAGTTTGGGCTTTTTTTTTTAATGCTTGCATGCTTGAGAATGAAAAGACAAAAGATTGTTTTATGCAAATATACTTCTAAAAAGTTTCAGTTCCCAGTGTGCAGCTGGGGAGTCTGGTCTAATCCCTGTGACTGGTGTGTGGAGGGATGAGAACTGGAAAAGCAGAGAGCACTGGAAATGCATTTCTGCATCCTGTTCCCAGCACCACCCACCCCCCCCAAAGGAAAAAATATAACACTGTTTCCATGGAAAAATCAACATGATAGAGGACTGCTGGATAGCCAATACCATTTTTTAAAATCCAATTGGTTGCAGCTGTACTGAGAGGGAACAAATGTTTTGCTGCCTTTGCTGCCAAATAATAGATTATATTTGGAAGCATAAGACTAATGAAAAAATACAGTTCAGAAACAGAGTGATTGCAAAGCTTCAGGCATAAGAAAGGAAACTGTTAGCTTGCTTTGTAAAGCAAACCTCAAAATTTAGGGTGGGATTTTTTTTTAGATGCAGTGCAAAGTTATATATAATGTTGTTTCCTGAGGATCCAGTTTTCCACCATGGCAGTGATGCCAAGCTTCCTGCTCTCTGCTGGCTATAATTTATCTAGCTACCAGCAGCAGCCATCTGCTTGGGAAATCATTAACTCGGGCTGGGGTGGAGGAGGGCAGCAAGGTGGGAGAGGGAATTGTGCTGTGGAGGGATGGCAGGCACAGTGTTCCTGCTTCCCTGGGTGTGTTCCACCCTCCCCTGGCTGAGGTCACCTGTGTCCCCTGCGGGGTGACTGTGTTTGGCAGTGGAACACACCTGGCAGAGGATCAGCACCTTGCACACCTGTGGTGACTTTATCACAGGTGACCAAATCGTTCAGGTGTGCAGGATCTGTAGTTTCATTGTTTGGATTGGTTAGGTAGGAGAATCAAAAAAGAAAAAAAAGTATTTACTCCCTCAAGCTCCTCATAATCAGACGTGGAAGTTGGGTGTGGGCCATTAAATCTCGTTAGAGCAAACAAACAGGTTATTTACTTTTCAGTCATTTTCTCGTTGTCATGATAGAAGCATCGATTTGTATCTTTTAGAGATCTGTAACTGCAGACAGGAGCTCAAGTGGCACAGGTGGATGGAAGCACTTCTTCAGTGCTTCTGTAGGAACTGGGTAAACTGAATCAATAATGCCATCTGACAGAAAGGAGAGAAGAAATATCTTTACAACATCGAGCAGTGCAATCTGATCCACGCTCAGGGTATTGAGCGACTCATCAAACCTCTGTGCAACAAGCAGGAATTGATTTTACAGTCCCTGCCCACCTGATGTGAATGTGTGTGTGCATCACTGAGGAGCATTCATGCAAACTTTTGTCTGCTGAGCTGGTGGTAAGATTTTACTAAAACATGCTGTACTTCATGATTTGGTGTGGTTTTTTGGTTTTTTGGTGGGTTTTTTTTTTGTTTGTTTGGTTTAGTTTTTTTACAGCCTGCTGGTGATGAATGATTTAGGATTTTAAACCCTCACCTTTAGAAATCACCATCTGTTACTGATGTCTCCTTTAGCAGCTTAGCTCAGTATAATTCAAATTGCAGTTACCTCTGACCTAAGAACTGTGTGTTACTACACCAGCAGTGTCCTTAAAAAGCCTCATGCTTTATTTCCTATTGGGAATATGTGCATCATGTGTTGTTAGAGTGAGAAATTAACTTAAGAGGTTTGGAGTGCCTGGAAGTTGGAGGTCAAAGATGCAGCTTTCTGTTGGTTCCAAAGAAAGGTGGGATCAGCCCCTTTTCAGATGAGCATCTGTGGTCAATCTGAAGGCTATCTGGCAGCATGATTTTAGAGGATTTAATAAAGAAAACACACTGTTTCCTCCATCATAATGAAGCAGGTTTTATAACAGATGTTGTTGAGTATCAAGAAACACTTGTTTGTGTGAATAAAAAATATATTCATGGGAAAATGTGCTGCTTTCACACTTTTAAAAGCTAGTGCATACCTGGATTCTAAAGCTTGTATTGCTCCTAATATGTATGGAATTACTGCAAGTAGGATAAAACAAGCTGTATAAGTTGTATGAAACAACTCTAAATTGTGTAAAATAGATATATTCAAAAGAGCACCATGATAAACAGAATTCCAAGACTTTTTGGTTTTCACTTGGACACCTTTGAATATGGACACTGTGCTAGATTTTTCATTTTGGACACAGTACTTCCTGAGTTAAAATTCAGACACTGAAAGCTTGCCTGTTGCAAATACTTGATTTGATTTGTCAATTACCAGTAGTATCTTTTGGAATCGGTTTAATTCTACTTAATGAGTGTTCACATGAATTTTAATTCGTTTAGTGATACCTTAATTTTTTCAAAGATATCCTGCTACTACAGGGCCTTCAGGCACAAAGAGTCCTGAATGTGCAGGTGTTCAGCAGACAGAATAAAACTCCCCTAAAAGTGCAGGTGTGCACAGCAGGTTTGTCAGGTGAGGTTTCTGTAGAACGTAACAAACTGCGTTTTTCTGGGAGTTCAGAGGGAGTTGGTGCTGTGGCTCTCTGGCTGCCCTTCCTGCTTGGCTTTCTGTCCAGCTGCAGGGCTGTCAGGGCTGCTGTGTCTCCCTGCCCTGCTCATTCTCTCTCACAGATGGCATCGGTTCTCCTGCTCTGCCAGTGACAATGACACCGTGGCAGCGCCAGGCTGTGAGAGTACAGGCACGTGTGCTGCAGTTCTGTTGTCTGTGCCTGGTGCAGCAGGGGCTGAGGTGGAGAACCCAGCGGATGGAGCTGCTGGGGGTGCAGAGGGCAGGAGCAGTGACATGGCTGTGGTCCCCACACTGTCACTCTGATGGTGGCTGTGTGCCCAGGGAGCACAGGGCGTGCAGCTGACTCAGGCTGATGTTGGCGTGCTGGCACACAAACAGTGTGTAAAAAAAGGCTGCAGCTCTGTCTTGCTGCCCTGCATCTTTTTGCCCAGAGCTTTTGAAGTCCTTTCCAGCGCTGGCAGGTTTGGTGGAGCTGTAACCTGTGCATCCCACAGCACTCTGCTTCTTGAAACTGTGAGACGTGCAAGTGTTTGAGGTGTTGCCTGAGCAAAGATACTCAAAAACCTCATGTGAAGATTTGTTCTTTCATTTGTGCCGCCGTTATGATAGGCAGTGTTGTGGTTTGGAAACAAACCGAGTGAGAGGCTCTAAGTCAGAAAATAAAATTTAATGAGAAGAAAAGGGAAAAATAAAATAAATAAAAGCAACAATACAAAAGAAAAAAACACTGACAGAGTCAGAATACAACCTGAGCAGGGTGATGGAAGCAGTCCAGGTGAGGTGCTCTTCCTGAAGCAGTGATCCCATAGAAAGGTCTGGTAGCTCCTCTGGGAATCCAGTGGGTGAGGGCTGCTTCTACTGTCCCAAATCCCAGCTTATATCCAGGTGAGAATGCTTGGCTCCTCCCCGTGGGCGGAGCATCTCCCAATGGGATGCTGAGTCATCCAGGAGCTCCTTGATGGCCCATTAAAGAGAGATAACACCCGGAGGGAGTGATCTGTGAGTCATGCACAAGGCATTGATGGGCCATGGACTGAAGATGGTGATAGAATACATCCTAAACTACAACCCAGGACAGGCAGAGAGAGGAAAAGATGTGTTGTGAAAGGCCTGCCCACCACCATCACCACCCAGGCTGTGTTTTCTCTCTCCTCAGGATTTGCTGCACTGGTTTGTTGGGTGCTAGAGCAGCTCTCCATTTGTGCTTGGTAAGCAGGGAAATCAGCTGCAGTGCGTCCACATGACTGTGTTTTGGCCTTACCTGCCCTGCACACTTAGAAGGGTTGATAGATGGAATGGGACCTCAAAATAAAACTCGCCCACATTGGTGATTTGGGCTGCAATTTGGCCTCTGTTTTTTTGCTGATGCTCCTGCAGGTGTTAGTGGCCATAATCTGCTCTTCAGCTCTGTATTGTGCTGCTTTTTCTACCACTGTCCCTGGCATGCAGGTCCTGAGGCTAACATCCCTTGGAGGTGGATGAGAAATTTTGAAAACGCTCATACACAAAACATCATGGGCATCACAAATTTGGTTCTTTCATATTTCCCCTTCTGTGAGGACCTTAAAAAGTCAATTTTCCTGCCCACACGGAGTGTTGTTTTTCTCAGCTTGCTTTCAGCTGAAAGGCACATTCAGTGGGAATTTCACTTCCATTTATGCATCTGCTCTCTGCAGTGACTCTATTGACCACATAAAGAATAATGATATTTTTTTCCAGTAGTTCCTTCAAGATACTGTTCTGAAGCTTTGTTTTATTTGGAAAGAGAAAAGGGATGAAGATAACAAAAAACTTCCAGGTAAGTAAGCATATATTCCTGCTTACAGTAACGTTTCTCTAGAATTTTTCCTGATTCAATAAAGATCTGGAGTATTTTTTTTTATCTCCTAAATTTACTAGATATTTTTTATTAGTTTATTAAGCAGCTCTCATAGTTTAAACTGAGAACCTGTTTCCCTGGTAGAATGTAAGGAAATGAGGCCCTATAAATGTTTTGGGGTGAGTTGGAAATTCACCTTAGAGTTCAATGACTTGAACCCACAGATGAGATTTGGGCATTTTTTTCACTGTTAGTTCACGTTCTTCTTTTTCTCAAGCTCTCCAGTTAAGGCTTGTAAAAATATATTCCCTGGTACAGAAAAAAAACAAAACAAACAAACAAACTGTTCAGGCATTTGAAAGGGTTATGGCAACTGGAAACGCCACCTTTTTTTTTAAATAGTACTTTTTCCATTTCCCACGTCATCCAGTGCAGCTGCTCAAAGCGGTGTCCAAACATATAATGGAAACAAATTGCCAAAGCATGGAACACCCCATAAAACACGTTTTTTGGTGTTTTTTTTTTGCCTGAGGGGGCTCTGAGAGATGAGTGTTGAGCCTCCTGAGAACAAATGCCTGTCTGGATTAGCAGCCAGGAGTCGGTGCAGAGCAGCCCGTGGTGCTGAGCATCAGCAGAGAGCTCAGCTCTGAGCAGCAGATCTGCTTCTAAAGAGTTCTCAGACAAATGAAAACGGTCGTGACAGCACGCCCCTGACAGGAAGAAATGTGTATTTTTAAGCAACCGTTTTAAGAAATCTTTCTTTTGTCTGTCTTTCAAGTTTTTTGGCTTTGCAAGTCTGGTACCAGTAGCTTCTGGAGGTGGTTGCAGCTACTGAAGAGCAGATAAATCTGTTCTCCTGCATTTTCCAGGCAGACAGGAGTGTCTGCCAGGCCAGCCCTGAGCCAGGCAGAAGCTGTGGCAATATGGAACGGAATTTGATTTAATGTTAGCACGCCTTTCTGGAGGTTTATTGACTTGATTTCACTATTGTGCTAAGTTAATCCATGCAGCTTCCAGCTGATCTGGAGTAATGAGTTACTTTTGTCTGAAAAATGCTTTCCAGACAGATTCCTAAAGCTGCCAATAAACAGAACCACAGGTGAAAAATGTGACTGCTGGGGGAGGAAAGAATGGGCAAAAGGTGATTGTTAGAGGTTGGAGACACAGAGAAAAGATTGAACAAAAAACCAAATCAGTTTAAAAGCAGGTTTAGACCAGCACTGGGAGAAAATGACCAATTCCGATTTCCAAAAGGATGCCAATAATTTTACAGATACTCGGTGAGAGAACTTGGCCAATCAAACTTCTGGGAGCAGGAAAGTCCATTGTTTATAGGATTAGTTTGTTATCCAAGTTTCTGTATATTGACCTTACACAAGGATGGAAATTCTCTTTGTGCAGTAATTATGAAACAAATCGTGCTTCAGTGTTGCAAGTAGTTCTTCAATACTGTCGCCATCTCTAGGCAGAGCTCCTTGCAGTAGTCCAGATTGAAATGATCACAGAATCAAAATCTACTGTGCCCAAAGCAGGGTCACACATAAACCTTTTAGCAGCAGAGATCTGTGGTGTTTGTCAGTGATGTCACCTCTGTAATCTCCTACCAGTTCCACCATTTCAGAGAAATAGTCATGTAGTAAATGAGAACTTCTCCCTTCCTCCCTGGCCCCATCCATCAGTTTTAAGTGAACCAGATAACTTCTTTACAGTATGAGATTATTAGAAACTATGAGCTACTTCTGCCTCACAGGTTCATAATAGAATTAACAGCAGAATTAACAGCATCGTTTGTATGAAGACCTGACAGTTAAAAAAAACCTGTTTATTTTGTAGAAAACATGTATTTTGTGGCCTTGTTTCTTAATATACATATAAAAACTTCTTGTTTCACTGCTTTGATTGTTTTGAGTAACATGATAAAACTAGAATTTTCCATATCACAACTGTAGCTTTTACAGTATTTGGAGGGATGGGGTGAAAAATGTGCAAGTCAAACCAATCTGCCTTGGACAACGGGGAACAAATAAATATTAGAGAAGTAATTGATAAATTGGACTGTTTATTTGGATTGGTGACAAATGACAGTTGAGTAGGAGTCACTGCAATAAATCCAGAGGGACGCTGTTCAAAATACCGTCCTTTACTGAGAACACTTTATCAATTCCTCTGTGTTTAGATATAATGCTGAATAAAACCAATCTGTATTTGTAACCTTGGATTACAAACATAAAGATAGTGCTGTTGTCACCATTTAATCCTGGTAATGCCCACACAGCCAGAATCTGATGTGGCCAGAACTTAGAGATGTGTCTGTTCAGCTCTTTCCTGCTAGAAGGATCCTCAAAATATATGAGAGAAAGAGCATAACAAATCTTCATCTCAGTCTTCTGCTTCTTCTCCTGCATCCTTTCAGGGCAGGTCCTTGCTCCAGGCCTGGTTTCAATCAAGTTTTTCATTTCAGAAACAGCAGCAGACTGCACAGAGAGGTGTGTGTTTTACCCCACATTTACCAGGAAGGGAAAGGCAAAGTCTCTTCCCAAGCTGCAGGCTCTCAGCACCACGTTGTGACTTCCTTTCCCAGCAGAAGAAAGCAGAACCGACAGAGCTTCTGGCATCTTGTTATTCATTTGTTTTCCTGGAACAGCTGTAACCCTGGAGGCCTGCCCCTGTGTCCTCTTGGAATGTAACACTCAGAACAAACTGTCCTGGTTCGGTCCATTTTAATGTGAACCCATCTGCTGTTCAAGAGCAGGAAGTGGATAAATATCTCATGAATAAGAGTGGTCAGATATTGGAGGTGAATTTTAAATAAAAACAGTGTGAAACTAGCCAGGCATTACACAAAGAGCAATTTAAGATGAATCATTTTCTCTTCTAAGGAAAAAGACAATGTCTAGGGGGAGAGCCCAGCCTCACTGCGTGATGGGTTTGAACCAAAATGGAGAGAAGAGAGAAATTCCTCAGGGTGTGCTTTGGCAGGATTATGAAATAAATATAAATATGTACTGGGTGGAAATACTTTTCTCTGTTACAAATGATTTGAAACATTCTTAGGGTTTTTGGCCAACTTAATACATAATCCTTTAACTATAATGTTCTTGGCCAGGAACGTGCTCCAGCTTCTGTCTTGCTAGAAGATGCTGCTCTGTTCAACACTGATTTCTTTTGGTTTGGTGTGACATTTTAGTTTGGATGTGGCACTTGGGGTTACAGTTCAGGGGTGGTTGTGGTGGTGTTGGGTTATGGCTGGACCAGATGATCTTTAAGTTCTCTTTGAACCTTGTTGATTCCATGATTCCGTGTGATTTGTAAGAATGATGCATAATGGCTTTATAATTGTATAAATGCACTAAATGATAGAATACTCCATTAATACCAGCTGTGGGTTTATTAACTGCCTTATTATTTACAGGTGTGAATAATCCAGGTGTCTTGCTTAATCCGTAAGTATTGTGGTCTTTTAAGTGAATCACACCTTGGGGCTGCAATTACAGAGGAGGGCTCTGTGTTATTTGGGCTGAAGCTGCACCTCAGGAGTGATGAATCCTCACAAGTTACTCCCAAAGAAAAAAGGTCTCTGGGAGCAAATGGACACCACACAAACAGGCAGGAGTAAACCAGTACATTTCTTTAACTCCCTGAAGAATTATGAGGAATGATGTTTTTACTCTAAAAAGTTGGAGCTCAGCTGGAAAGGAGATGTTGCAGTTTTAGAGACCAAGAGTGTTTGTTTGCTGATGTCAAGACAGCAAAAGGTCTCCAGTCACAGCAATGAAAAACTGCACTGGCACTGTTGTCTCAGTTTTGCATTAGCATCTTGGCTCATCATTCAGAGATTGGAGCAGAGAATAATAGTTTTCTCCTTCAAGTTAAGGTTAAAGAGCAAATTCTTAACACAAATGTTTCGTGGAAAATTGATTTCATTCTGGTAAATCTGCAAATAAACAAATCCTATCTCTAGCACAATGCCTGTAAATAATTCATTTGAAGTATTTACACAATCAGAAAAAAACCGGGCTGAAGGAGGAGGTCATCTAATCCATTGAACTCTCTCTTAAATCTTCATGTCTGCTCAAAAATCTCAATGCAAGTACCAGAAACTATTTCATCGGAGTGGTGTGATGCAGTTCTTCACTAACTTACAGTGAAGAGTTGCCTGTGTCTAATTCATTTCCCTGGCAGCAGGGAAAAGTCACCAGTTTAGTCCTGTTCTGTGGGCATGGCAGTGAGGTTCTCCTTTTTTATCCTTTCACCTTGCAGGGAGTTTTTGTTACATTTTGAAGTTTTTTTAACAGTAATTTCAATCTAAGTATCGTAAAGACTTTTATATCTGCTGGGATTTGATCATGTGGAGTGATTTGTGTTGGTGATTTTTTTTGTATCTGTGCCAAACTCAAGCTGGTTTTCGTTTTTGAATTGATTATTTGGATTATTCTTGTCCCATCTGGGAAGTCCAGTGCCAAGCCACGCTTGGTGCTTACCTGTAAATTACAACTACTGCTCTGGAGGTGTGTTAGGAGTAAGATGGAAGCAATTTTAGCTGAACAAAGGGAAGATGGAAGAGATTGTAGAAGGTGTGAATGTGCTCAGGGTATTTGCTGTGAGGGAGGAAGGCATTGTAAATAGGTTCATATGTGCTGCACCTACTATATCATCCAGGAAAAGCAGGAGGATTATGGTAGAAAGCTGCTCGATATGTATAAAGCCCCAACAAATGTTTTTTTGTCTTCAAGACTGGTGCAAGTTGAAAACTTGCTGAGCAAAAATATTTAGAAATAAAGGCAATAGGGCTGGCAGGAGCGCCGCTGCTGGAATCAATAATAAAAGGATAATCTGTCTTTCTTTGTGGTACACAAAGCAATAATCTGTTGTTCAGATTGATTAAATGCCTCAACTCTGCTTCGATTATTAATCAATCTCCAAACCAGCTTATTGTGAGTATAATACAAAGTACTAGAGATTATGGATGGTGGTAATGGTGACAAGAGCAGGAGGGTGGGGGGGACTTTTCTCCATCATGGGAAAAAAAATGAAACTGAAATGAGGTGGAGGGTTTGTGTTGGATGGTTTTTCGTTGATTTACATGTGAGAGGTTTGACTGCAGAATTCTAAAAGGGGCTCTAAAGGCTGAGTTTACCCAAGTCACAAGGGGTTTGATCTCTGATTCACAAATGGAGGAAGTGCCATTGATCAGAGAGAGAAGGAATGTGAAATACAAGAACTAAGCTTGGCTACAAAAAACCTGACCAGTTACCTTTTGGAAACATGGTGGTATATTCTTTGCATTAATCAGTTATTTAATTTCTTTCTTACACTAAAGCTTTTCTGAGTTGTGGGCTAGTCTAGGTTTTCAGTTTTTGTGCTTTTTAGGTTATGAGAAAAAAAAACCCTCCTTCCTTTGTATTTTGCACCCTATGCGTGGGGTCACATTATTGCCAAAGTGGTTTGTTGATTTTACTGGTAGGTCAGATGTTGTTTTAAAAGGCAGTGCAGAGTCAAAATTTGACTTGGCTCTTTACAGTCTGAAAAAGGGAATTTGAATTTGCCTTTCTTTTTTTCTTTTTTGATTTCTGTTAAGGGGTGCAAAAATACCTGTTTGACTGAAATCTGTGAATCATACTTTATGAAATGCAAAATCACTGAAGGCCCTGAGCACGAAGCTTTGATTTGTCTCTGTTTTGAGTCCAGAGTTGGGCTAAATGACTGCCAGAAGTCCATTTCAACTTCTCTTACTCACCTTGGTCATCCCAGCCTGGCAGGACTTGGAGGAAATAAACTATTCTCCCTGATGGGAGCAGCTCCATTCTCAGTACTCTCTCTCTGAGGATTTCTACACATGCCACAAATGCATGTTTGTTTTGTTCTATTCGTTTAGATTGTGGTTTGCAAACTGTAGGATATTCAGAACAATCTGCACCTTTTGAACAGTACTAACCTGCATGATTAATGATGGATTTTGCTGACAGGATAAATTTATTTGCATTTTCTAGCTTGACTTTTTTCCCAGTTGTGTTCAAGGTTTAGATTTTTGCGGTTTTATCTGTTTGTTGGGCTCTTTTTTTTTTTTTTTTTTTTTTTTTTAATGGCAGGATGAAATAATGAAGCTGATGATAAAAAATGCCTATAAAAATTCTGGCAAATTTATTACAGAACAACATGGCTTGATTTCTTATTTTTCTATCCATCTGGTCATTAGGCCTTTCCAACTGTCAGTGTCTAATATAATCTCCTTTAATAGCAGCATATAATTAGCTTTATGCTGATCAGAGGCATTTGGTATGGTGGTGGTAACATTCAAATCCAAATATCAGAATCCCAAAGAAGATAACTCAGAGACATATGTCCAAGCCAGCACTTACGACTTGTAGACCTAAAGTCTGTGACTGGTGATTTAGGCATGTGAGCTTTGAACTGTGATGTGGAAATTTATCAATTAAGAATCCTCAGGAGTTCTGGCAGCAAAGTACAGATGTCTCTCCAAATGTTAATGTGGTAATATGTCACTTTCCCCCCATTATATGGTCCTGCTATTGCTTCAGATATTTAATTTCTTCTTACTTGTCTTGCTTTTTATTTTAAAAAGTAGTGAAAGTCTTGCCATTGTTCCGTTAGGAACAAATTGTCTCCATTTTTAAGCTTCATCCAGAGCTCTGTGTGTGTAGAACCTTGTCCTGGGCTGTAGTTCAGGATGTGTTCTATCACCATCTTCAGTTCATGGCCCATCAATGCCTTGTGCATGACTCAGATAACTCCCTCCGGCTGTTATCTCTCTTTAATGGGCCATCAAGGAGCTCCTGGATGACTCATCATCCCATTGGGAGATGCTCCGCCCACGGGGAGGAGCCAAGCATTCTCACCTGGATATAAGCTGGGATTTGGGACAGTAGAAGCAGCCCTCACCCACTGGATTCCCAGAGGACCAGAGCTACCAGACCTTTCTACGGGATCACTGCTTCAGGAAGAGCACCTCACCTGGACTGCTTCCATCACCCTGATCAGGGTGTATTCTGACTCTGTCAGTGTTTTTTTGTGTTTTTTTTTTTTTTTTTTTTTTTTTTTTTTTTTTTTTTTTTTTTGTGTTATTGCATTTATTATATATATTTTTTTCCTTTTCTTCTCATTAAATTGTATTTCTGACTTGGAGCCTCTCACTCAGTTTGTTTTCAAACCACAACAAACCTACACACATGAGTATTTCACAGAAGTGTTTCCCTAATGGCTGTTACAGGAGTGCAATTTCCTAGTAGAAAGGTGATCTGAGACATGGTTTTGAGGTAAATTTCTGTTACTGCACCTATCTGATAAGCGTTCTGCAGATACAATGTGGTTGCCACTGTTAGGCAGGCCAAAGAAGGGCATTGATGTTACTGGAACTAGGATTTCATCCTAAAAGTTCCTGTTTGTCTCAATTCTTTTAGAAAACACTTGGTTTGAACAGCTCCTGTTCCAGAGGTGTTCTTGCATGTGGAGTTGGACAAGTCAAGTGTTTGATCAGAAAAGCCCTAAGTATGGGGCAGGATTTCAAACACTACAGAAATATATTTGTTGACTGGATCTAGCAAATTCTTTGGTTCATTGGAACATGTTGGAGCATCAAGCTCTGTGTTCTGCTCTGCAGCCAGCCAGAATAAACCAAGCAGGGCTTCAGAAAAGGAAATACACCTTGACAAGTGAAAATTACATCTTCTGCATTACAATTCTTGAAAGCTGGAATTGTCTTTGAATTTAGGCTTTCAGTTCTTCAATAAAAGATCACAGTTCCCTTTTTGTTCTCTGGCACTGTAACCCATTTGAGGATTCTGTCAACACCCCTTCCAAAAAAATGCAGAAACCTGTTAAGATTTGTAGGAGAAAAAATCTATACAAGTTACTTTTTTTTTACTCACAACTTGAAGTGCGTAGCCAGAGCTTCTTCCAAGGAAGATTTCAGTGCTAAAAAAAGGAAAAGCAGATCTGTTTCCATATGTTCCCTATTGAAAGTAAGTAGTGGTAAACTCCAGGGGTTCATTTTTCGCCTGTGTGTTTGCTCAGGGGTTATTCTGGTTGTCCACTACTCTGCTCTGACTGGCCAGAATGTGAGGACACATCTAAACTCTGACAGGTACCAGGAGAGTCCATGCAGCTCTTGATGACTGGGTGTGAAGCACACTGACTTCTCAAAGAGATCTGCAGATCATTCAGAGGGATTCGTTGCAGGAGATCTGTTCCTTACCTTCCTCCTTTAATTTCCTGCATCATTTAACCAGTGTTTTCCGTGGCAGAACTGCTCTGCACATCAGTGCTTCCCTTTATGTCTGTTAATAAATAGTGGCTTCTGCTCCACGAGGATTTTTGGCAGGTGCTGGTGAACATAATCTCTCCAAGCTGCAGACACAAACTGAAAACAACTCCCAGATGTTTTAATAAGGAACCAGAACCTGTTAATGGTGCGTGGGAAGCAGCCAGTCATTCACCCTCCCGTTTTCTCTCCCCCTTCCCAAGAAATGTAATTTAGGATTAAACTCTTTCTCCTTTATATTCCTGTTTTCTGGCTTCTCCTAGGAACTTACCTCAAGTCAAACTTCTTTGTACTTCAAACCACCTTTGGACAAAATGTAATTTTGGTGTATAGGGTGGGGAAAAGGGAATGCTACAGTCTAAAGTCAATTGAAAAATTATACACTAACATAAAAGAGTTATGGTAGTGTATAACAGAATAGGTAAGAATGTTTTACATAGAGCTGAACTCTTTAAAAGCAGTACTAAATATTTTGAACTATTTTAATGCATGCACCAAGCTTTGCAGAGAAAGCTGTTGAAATATTGAGACCCTGCAGAGATCCTAAAAGGACTTGATTTCAAGCTGAATTTAACTGAGCTGACTCCTAACTGAATTTGGTTTTCTTTTTTAAATTCTCAACTATGAAACAAAAATTTATAAATATGCCTGATGTTATATCTTGGAGGCCTTGAAGATATTCCCAGAGGTCAGCAGAGATTTTCAATGTGAACATAATTATTGATAATTTGAGGCATGTGCCCTACAAGACCATAAGAGGAAGCTATAAATAAGATAACTCATCAAAAATGTCCACTCTTATTCAGCAGAGCAGAAAACTTTCAGTAGTGTAGAGATAGTAGGAAAAATTCTTGTAAGAGAAGCATCTTCAGTGCTGGTTGGGAATGGAATGTATTTTAGCTTTTTCCATTAACTGTTCTTTAGGAAACAAAAAAATACTCCGTTTCAAAACTCCATTCTCCTCTTTACTGCTGTTCTTGGCATTATTTCTGATACATTCAAAGTAGTTTTACACAGCTATTAATTGGATCTTTGGGGGAAGATCAGCAGAATTTCCACTTCTCAGCAAAACCAAGTGGCTATAACTTAAGGCTATCCTAGATCACTGTAAGAATATCAGCCATGGGAATTTCACCCTGAAGAATAAGACCTCTGTGAACCTTTATCTCCTGGCTGTCCCATATTCATACATTTTGCCAGTGAAAGGAATTGTGTGACAGTGTTATGTGGGGCAGAAACAGGGCTGAAAGACATTTACCTCAGTATTGGTGGAAGTGAAAAGATGCATCACTTAGAGAATGTAGTTGTTGAAATCACTGTAAATATGGCTGATAAAAGCAGGAGAAAGTGGACGTAAACATTAGTGAACTCCAGTAGGTTATTGATTTCTCTTGAGCAGTTTGACAGATAAAATGGTAAAGCAAAATGTTCAACTTCAAATGCATCACTTGGAGAAAATAGGAGAATGTGGCAGGGAAGGAAGGAGATGATGAATGTTACTTTGTTAGAGAGGAGAAAATGCAATTGTTCTGCATGAGGTGTTCATCACTTTCCTTTTTGTGTTCTACAGCATTTGATAAACGTCCATTTAGCTGTAGCAGGCAAAAAGTCTTGTTTAAAGTCTTGGTTCAGGGGTCATCTTTCAAAGCATTACCTCTTAATGCAATTAACTTTTGTCTGGTTCTGTAAAGCAGTTTAATATCCAAGGCTTCCAGCAGTTCTCAGGGGAAAGCAGTAAGGAATTTCACTCTGAACAAGGAGGGCGTGGTGCCTTTCCATTCCCACCAGGGCTAAACACCTCCTAGAGACATTCCTCTGGAGATACTGGTCTTAGAGGGGAAACGCATCTCTTCCAGAATAACAGTGGAAGTACCCTCAGAGGGTTTCTGTGGTGTTACACACGACTGGGAGTGCTGTTACTGGGTAGGAAGGGAGGACAGCAGAGATGCTTTATGGTGCTAAGTCATGGGCAGGCAGATACACACAGGTGTTTCAGGTGGAAAAAGAAAAGAGTATGCTGAAATGCTGCATGTAGATTTTTTGACTTTAAAAAACGCAAGGAGAATTCACCAGTTTTGTTCCTTTAAAATGCTGGTGAAAAATGAGGTGCAAACGAGAGAAGTGGAGAAAGACCTTTGCTGGAAGATGCCAGCCTTTTTAACAGCACCTTCACCCAGCCCTAGAAGATGCTCAGTTAATCTGAATCCCTTTTTATAGTCTCTAGCTTTTTGCTCTAACACACATCTATGTGCACAGCACCATCCAGCAAAATTTTTCCTTGTTTCTGAGTTAAATTACCATAGCAGATTTCCTGTGCTTTTGGAAGGTGACAGAAGCAGCAGTTCTGTTCTCGAGGCAGGCTTCGTGAAAGATCTTTACTCTTACACCTGTTCCCGGTGGAAGATCACAATTACTATCCCACTTCCAGCAACTCTTTGCCTGAATCCTGACAGCTCTTAATTATGTGTGAAAGAAGAAGTTACATGCAGAGAAGTTTCTCAGAGCATTACCTGTGAGGTGCATTCTGGCTTAGAACGTCTGGAGAGGGGCCATTTGTCGTGCGGTTCTCATTTGGTTATTTTTCCTCCAGGAGCTGGGAGATTCTGCCTGACTTTTGATATCAGAATTTGCATTGGGAAGGAATTTGTGCTGCTGCTTTCCCAATGTTGCTCTCCTTCTCTCTCTCATTATTTTTTTTTAATTTTTTTTTTTTTTAAATTTTTCCCATCTCCATTTTCTGTTAGATTTGGTTCTGCATTTCTTTCTTTAAATGAGCCTCTTGCGGTCTACTGCTGAGTTTACTGCTCAAGGAAACACAAAGAAATAAGTAACAGGGTTTCAAATTTCTGATCAAGTTTAATGTTAAATCTTATTATTCAGCCACATAACTTTATTACCCTTCAGTTATAAATGTTTTATTTGCTGTTTAAGTATTCATTAGCAACAATGTATTAATGCCTACACTCAGAGAAATGCACCTCAATGGCAGTCTTGTTGGAGCTGATTTCCAAATTAATTTCAAGCCTGCAGAAGCTGGCACTTAAAAAATTTCCTATTCCAAATCATAGCAATTCCCGGATTTTAAACGATGCCCAGTTTTCCAGACCATGTTAATGAGTAAAGATAACTGAGCTAGAACAGATGTGCAGATTCCTGGTCCAGAGTAGGTGTAGGGTGCTGGCAACTCTGCCATTTAATGCAGGAGAAATCTGTTGCCACACAAAAGCAAGGAAATACCAGTCTTCTAGAAACATCTAGCCACTGAGAAAAGATTTTAATGCATGATCTATCTTACAAGATTTCTGTTTCTGTGGGGAAGTTGGGCTTTAATTCATTGATATTTCCAGAGAAACTGTTTTCCCTATAAACTTCCAGGAAGCTCTCAACGTTTTGCCACAATTAAATTGTATTTATGATGGGTTATTATTTCCTGCCCAGTCTCTCATCACAGAGGTTATTCAATTATGGATGGTCACTCTGTGTTTTAATAATTCTTTCTGAATCTATATTTCAGCATGAAACTTAAGATTGCTTGAACTAAACCTCATTTATTGAAGGTAATCTTAACAGCACAAGGTACGTTAAATTATAAAATGCGAAGAGTTCCAGGAAAGAGATGATCATTGGGGGTTGTAGCAGTAACTTGATTTTGCAGATTGAGTGCCACTGATGGCTTCACCCCTCCCTAATCAATCTGCTACAGGAAACAGCCACATGTGTGACTGTAGCTTGTTTTCTTTTTCTGCTATTAAACCATCAATAGAATCGTCAATAAAGGGAGCTGGCCACTTGTTGGAAAGCTCCCACCTGTAGCACAGACAGTAGAGAAAGTTCCTGAAAAAAGCCACTGGTCTCCCAGCAGCGTTAAAAGTGGAGTTTCAGAAAGCCCCGTAAGCATTTGTGTGCTGCAGCTCTTCCACAGCCGGGCCAGGCTTTACAGGGACAAGGTCACCCTGCTGCCCTCGGTGCAAGGGGAGTGCCCAGCTGCTTGGGGATGAGAATTGCAGGGCTTTTTCCCTGCCTAATTAGCAATATTACTTTCTATTTTGCACATCCCTCTGCATGTGTTCCGAAGAAGTCTGCAGGGAGCTCATTATGTTCCCAGCCTTGTAGTTAGAGGCTTGCAAAGCTGTACCTTCAGGGGGGTGGGAGGTGCATTCACTTGAAGGAGTTCCTAATCCAGACTGAAACACTGCTGAAAACTTGTAGGAACTCTGTAGGATGTCTCCTGTGGGGCGTGCTTTATCCTGCCCTGCGCCTTCCTGCGGAGAAACTGTCCAGATGAATCTTCTTGACGTATTTTCACTTCGAGATAATGGCTGAGGGCAGAATTTTGGCTCAGATGTCATCTCTTAATGAGTCTCTCACCAGTGAATGGGTTTGGGGAGGAAAAGGAGACAATGAAACCCTGCTTTATCACCTCCTTGGCGTGATTTTTCAGCGCCCGGTGCGGTTCCATTTTCTATCAGTACAGTTTAGTGTGATGGTTTTTTTTTTATTTTTTCTCCCCTCTTCGGTGGCGTGTGGGAGAACCATGAGAGATTCCCATTGCACTCTGCTGTGCTAACATACTCCAAGCAAGACAAGGAGTTTTCAAAGGAAGGATGTAGGGCAGGAGCTTATGAAACCCCTTTGAGGGCAGCAGCGTGAACATTTGTTGTGAGAATGGCTGTCTGACTCCAAGCCCACTTCTCTTTGAGCTTTCTTCTTCTGAAGGCTGGATCCCTAAATCAGAAAAGACGGCCCAAAGTACCTCGTGGAATTATTTTGTGTAAGCAAGATAAACAGTTTAAACTGAAGGAAGTATTGTGCCATTATTTCCTGGCCACCGTGGAATGATGCCAGAAGCTGCTCCTCAAAAATTCTGTTAATCTTTGCTCAGAGGGGATGTCACTGTGTGAAGTCCCAATTGCTCAACTTGATCAGCACTTTAAAGAGAATTATTAGTCAGAGGCTTATAAAAAGATGCAATACTTCCCCCCGTGGATGAACTGCACCTTTCTTACTCTCACTACCACCAAATAAATGATTTTGGGTTTGTATAACCATCTGAGGGCAGGCACTACACCCCATTATCCTGTGGAAAAAGTCTCATTTAAGTGATCAGACATAAAATGGTGTTAGGAACATAACTTTCACTGGAATGTAAATGCAGAGACCCCAGAATAACCCAGAATTAAAAAGGCAGTTTCATTTAACAGAGCCTAGTTTGCAGAAGAATAGTTTTTAACAGTTACAATTTAAATATTGACATTAATATAATATTTTTTAGGAGTGTTAATGACATCAGCAGCCCTCATAGCTGTCTGGTAGGAAATCAGGTGGTGGATAAGGAAAATGTAAGTAGCAGGAGACAATTAGCACATGCTGTCCCTTAAAGTACCTGCATACCCCAAGACTGAAAAATTCACTAATCAGGTAACACCCAGTATTGCTCCTGGAAGATGCTTATTTTGTTTTAGGAGAGAAAAATAAAAATTTGATTCACATAGAGAAAAATAATTGCCACAAGTCTTTTTTGTTTGCTCACAAATAATTTGATTTGGGGCCGATCAGCCTTGGTATTTCTGGTTTTATTTACATGAACGGCTTCTGTGGGGTGTAGAATACTTTGGGAAGCTGGTGAGAAATACGCTGTCACACGATGCCTGAATTATTATGCAGATAAAATTTACCAACTTCCCTCCTCCAGTTTATCCTATTTGGAAAGATACATGAGAAATAAATGGCTGGGTTTAGTGGAAGTAAGTGCTACTTCATCTGGAATAAGCATCCTGTCATTTCAAGATTTACAGCAGTAGCCATTCTCCACTGCTTCTGCTCAGCCTTTTTCACTCTGCTTCTTCTCTGCTTTAATTGCATTTTTGAGCCTTTCTCATTTGCCTGCTAGCTTGTTTTTTTGTTGGTTTGTTGTTTCCCCCCCCCCCCCCCCACATAATCTGGAAGGTGAAGAATGACCAGGCAGAACTCAAATGCCATTTTGTTATGCTTAATAGCTGATTAAAAACGAGCTGGCCCCTCTCTGGTGCTCACGCTCAAATGCTCTCTCTTGGGTGTTTGAAATTGAGTCATAATTGCTGATGCCAAAAGCTGTCAGTATAACGGGATGGGAAGCAGTCAGCTTTTCTTAGTGTTATATAAAGTTGTCATTTTGGAAGAATGAGCAATGATAAAGAACTGTTGCAGTGCTTTTTGCCCGTTTTCACAGCAAACCACGCTGTTCGTGTTGCTTCTCTTGGTCTCCTCTCTGATAAATTAATTTTCTCCTGTAAGGGAGGAATTCAAAGCAAAGCAACAGGAATTTAGGCAAAATTGAGGGGAAATGAGGCTGTGTTTTAGGGAATATTTCTATCAAACAAGCTTGTTCCTGCATGCAGTACAATAATGTATAAAAAGATTTAAGATTTTCATGTAAAACATGAAATTGAATGTAATTTTTTTATCATGGCAGGCGTATTAGCAGCTCTAGCTGTACATTTAAATAAAGAAAATTCCGTAAAACCTTCTTAGCTCTGTATGTAATACATATATTTACAACACAAAATGCTGACTTCCCTAATCGTGTGTGATTTAGTGAGTAATATAAGGCATATTAATATTTATGGTGTTTGAAACCTTAGCCAAGAATGCTCTCACTGGCTTCTGCAGTATCGATGTTTTTAAGTGGACAACAGTGTGCCTACACTGAGAACTCATATCTTTGCTTTCTCATTAACATTCAAATTACTTGCAGGACGATTATTAATGAAAATGACATTGTGCAGTCCAGCTCTGCAGCCACTATTGCTTTTCAGTAAGCAGTAATTTACTCTTGGCTCTCTGCAACCCACAAGGTAATGAAACTCTTGTGAAATTCTGCATTTCATAACTGTAGCTGCAAATCTGCCTTTGGAGTCCCAGCATCTGTGGGACGTGTGCTCATGCATCCATTTGCTGAGTCAATGTTCCACTTTTCTGATTCACCTCTTCCACTGAGGGGACAGCAGCTTTTCTGAGGCTGTTCTGCACCAGAACTGGCTGCTTCCTCACCCAGTGACTCATTGTTTTGTGAATGATGCTGTAAAAATTTCACAGTGGACAACCTGTGCCCATTACACAGACATAACTTCCCTGGGTTGCTCATGTGCCTCCCAGTGCTGTTACTTTTCTGTTGTTGTCTGACTGCAGCTACCAACTCCACAGACATTAGGGTAAGAAAATATGTTCAGCTGACACACCAGCAGAAATTCACCTGACTGCAGGCTCTGTAAATCTGCCTTATAAATGCCTCTTGTCTTTATAAAACACTGAGCAAAACTAAAAAATGGGCAAATTCTTCTGCAAGGCAAGAAATGCTGAAGCAGAGAGAGGACGGCTTGGAGAGAAAACGTTGGAAGCATTTGTTTACAGGAGCTGAGACTCCGTAAATTAAATAGGAACTCAAAGGCAAGTATCTTCTTAGAGGTTGCAGATTCTCAATGTCGAAAATTATTAATTATCTGCACATCATGGCAAACCAAGTTTACCAAGCAAACTGCATCCAAAGGTCCTGACTTTCAGCTGTGGGCTGTCCTTCCTATGTCTGTCAAGTAGTATAAATAATATTTAAGTGACGGGTTTTTGTGGATTTCCGTTTGGTAGGGTTGTTTTTTTTTTTTTGTTTGTTTGTTTCCCAGATAAGCAAAATGATGGAGAGTGGCCACCACAAACTGGCTCTTTATTTTGGTTTTGTAAGTATCCAGGTTATGCTTGATACTTTGACATTTAGATTTTGTGTCTGGGCAAATCCCAAGTTTGGGAGCAGAAGGAAATGATTTCTGTGTATCATTAACCCCCATTCCAAACATCCTTAGGTACAATTAGATCAGACATAAGGAATTAATTATCTTTGGCACAGGAGCGTTGACAGAGTCTGCGGAGATAAAACAATGAAAATCTGGAAAATGCAATGGCCTTGCTCTGTAGTACCTGAGACGAGATGGATGTTGGCATAACAATAGTATTTTATCTCACTTTTACTTATAAATCTAGTTTGGCTGGGAACTGTGTGATTTCCTAACGAGAGGACCTTGCTGTTCTCCGTACTTTGAATTCCACAGAACCGTTTCCCAAGACTTCTTTAAGGCAAAGGTTTTCCTTTGTTTGCCCTGGGCTTCTGCTCTTTCCTTCAGCAGCCTGTAGCTCATTTAATGCAAGAAAATTCGCTACAGCCCCAAACCTACCACTGTTACCATGATTCTAACTCTGTTTCTTCTGTTTCCTTCGCTGGTGCCACAGTGGCCCTTTCCCCCAGCAGCCTGAGGGGATGGTTCTGGAAGATAAATCCAGGGATAAACTCTGAGCTCCACCCTTGGGTTTTCCATCTCCAGCCGTCAGCTCCGTGTCTCACCCAGCTCTGTGCTGAACTGCTGCCTTTGGCATGGAAATCTTCCTGTCTACACAAATTACAGGATACTCTGATTGCCAGGATGCCCTTGAGCTTCTTAAAAAATGAAAAGGAAAAAGCATCACATGCTGTTCGAATAGGACAGGGGTAAAGGTCGTCTAAGCAAAGGCTCAACAGTTTCCTAGCCTACCAGCAGAAGAAATACCACATCTGGGTGTTTTTCCGTGGTTTCATCTGTCATATTTCAGATTTAACTTGATGTATTTGTATTTGACTTCATTTTTCATGTTTGGCTTGATTTAAAGATTTTGGAGGAAAAATATCTTTGAAGGTGTATCTTGGTTTTTTGGCTTCTGTTGGCTTCTGGTTTTGATTAATCTTCTGAGCAGCAATATTGTTTTTCACTTGTGTACACACAGTACTCATGATTTAAAATCCTGAATCTGAGATGTTAATATTCAAAGCCAGACTTGTATTACTGTGTTTATGACATAAAGATATTTTCAATATGTTCATACCAGTGTCTGGTTTTAAAATTACCCCTATTTTTGCAGGGGAAGAATATATATAAAAAATAAAATTTTTTTGCACGTCTATATTTAGCAATAATGATTATGTGCTTATTTATATTCATAGATACTGTTTGAAGTTATTATTATTGCTTTATGAAAAAGCAAATATGCTTTTTATTTTGCAAGAGGATACAGAGTCAACTTTATTTAATGTCCTCTTCTTAAGGGGTAAGGATAACTAAGATGGGAGGAGTTTGCAAAAGTTTTCAGAACAGGGGCTCTGGTGCTGTGGCTTGTGTAATTTTAACCTCTGAAGGTCAGATAATGTTTTTGCAGAATTACTGGCACGTGTTTGGTTCCCATTTCTCCCTTCAGCATTCTAGGGCTGAGATCTTCAGTTTTGGGGAAAAGGTGGATGAACTTTCTGCCCTTTATCCTGTGAGAATATTTGATAATGCATCTCCTAAAACAGACATGCTTGAGGGTACACTGAAGTCACTCATGTGTCTTCTTGCTCTGATCTCAGTGAGTGTTTCTTTGCAGCTTTTTTACCTACAAATAAATATTCGATGGTGCTGGTCTTTGGTAGAGCTGTCCTTGTATTCAAAGGAGAGCAGCAGGAAAGACACAAAAAGAAGGGAACACTATTTTCCTTTCCATTAAGAAAACAATCCCTGAAGCTGCATGTCATTTGTGGGCCCATGGAAATCAAGGTGTGATTTGACTTCCACGAAACAATATTGCAGAAACGGAATTCGAGGAGGGAAGTCATGAGGCCAGTTGGTGCTACAGACAATTCTCTCTTTAGAACTGTTATTGTCTCTGTTTGAGGGTTCTCCTTCGTTTCTCTGGTGGCTGACAACAGAAGAGGCAGTGCAATAGCTGAAGCTCATTTGAGCTTGGAGATCTTAGATGGATCCACCTCTCAGCTCTTCAGACGTTGTGTGACTCAATGGCATTTCTTGGGGTTTGATTGCTCTGCTCTCAAGAGCTTTCTCTTCAAATCTGGCAGCAGCAGAGCACTGTTGACAAGGAATGGAAATCCTAGCTCTTACTTCTTTAAATTTTTCCCTTGACTTATTAATATGTTCTCCCCCCCCACTCATTTAATTCTTTTCTCTGTAAGAAGTTGGACAGAGTTCTAAGTTAAGACTTTTTTTTTTTTCTTTTTTGTTACTGTTTCTTTTTGGCTTGCGTGAGAATAATTTTCTTAATAATGCCACAATGCAGAGCATTTGTACAAATTAGCCTGAGAGAGATGTGTTGAAATCATTGTGAGACTCTTGCATTATTTACATCATGACATTCTGTCAGTGTACTAGTGCTGGAAACTGTTTATATTCCTGGATTTAACAAATATGTAAATCAGGTGCACATTTCCCTAGGAATGCAAATGTCTTTAATGAGGAAAAAGACAAACTTCAGAACAAACAAACAAAAGCATAGAAAATGTTAAACAGTTTGTGTGGAAGTGGGGATAGGAAGGAAGTGGACTGGAGATTCTGGGATGTAATCCTTGCAATCCTGGGATTGTGTTTAATCAGCCCATCTCGAAGCTCTGACAGATCAATTGTTTCTTAGCAGGGAGAGAGCTGGGGAAGGATGGCAGCCAGGCAGAGTTTTCCCATAAGAAGGCATGAAAATCTCTGGTTTTGCTCTTTGTGGCAATCTAGGGAGCTGAGAGGATTGAGTTCCACTGGCTGCATTCGTTAACTCGGGCACAAAACCACTCCAAAGGGCCCCAGCTCTCTGAAACACTTGTTTGTGTTGCAATAATTAAAATAGCTCTTTGATTTCAGTGTGGAGGCACAGAATGGGAATAGCATCGTGGTGAATTGGGTTTAAGTATTATAGAAGGATTTGAATGTCCTTCAGAGAAGCATTCAGTTCAGATTTCGTGTCAGAACTTTGCCCTGATTTAGTAAGGATGACTGATACCTTTGAATCACAATGCTCTGGATTGAGTTTATGCATGGTGAGAATGGTTTTTATTGTGCTGTGTTTGTGCTATGCTTGTTATTATGCACTGCTCACTGAAAACTTTATCTTCCATTACAAGTTGAATTCCTTTCTGAAGAGCAATTAAACAAAATTTGCTTACTAAAATAAGACATCGTTTATTTCAAGCTGGCTTCTATTTTGAATTTTGATGGCTTCCTGCTAAATATGCAAGCTTTCTTTTCTGTGAAATTAGCTCAGTATCTAAAAAATCTGAGTTCCTTGGTATTTTGTTTTTCATCGTGTAGCTTCAGCCCCCAAAGTTCTGCTAAGAATTATATTTCCCAATTATCAGCCATCTTTAAGAACATCATTATGGTAGAATTAGCCTGACTTCTCAAAGATCTATGAATTATGGATAGTGCATGAGTAATAAATGGGGTAAAATGTTTTAATTAACATTCTTCAGTAATCCTTTAGCTGCATATTGCACGTAACTATTGCCTTCTCTAATTCCAGACTTTTAACTAAAAAACATGCTGCGTGTCTGTTACAGCCGGAGTGTCATTTGGATTCCGTGCTGTGACAGCACCTCATTCCTGGTGCTCCTGTCTCGTTTGTCTCTGTCATTACAGATCTGGCCCTGCTGTAGCACACCCTCCTCTGATTCTGCTGGCAGGGCTGATGGGGAGGGATCATTAGCAGCAGAGCAAAAACCATCCTGAGAAATGCTGTCTTGAACTTCCCCTGTGCTGCCTCGTCTGTCATGCAGATGTGGATATGAGAGGCTGGGGAAGTTCTCCGTGCAAAATTATTGCCTGATCAGATCTGTCCCAAGGCTGTGCCAAATCCCCACATCCCAGCAGGATGTCCAGCCATGACCTGCAGGGGTGACAATTCCTTGGAAAGAGGACAAGAGGAGGGCTGTGTTGGTAAAGTTGACCTCTCTTCACCCCACTTTCACCATAAAGGTGGAGCAGAGCTCTGCAGCAGCACCAGCCAGCCCAGAGTTTATTTCTCATTTCTTTCTCAGCACTCCACATCCAGCAGCTTTCTCCTTTCCCTCTGCTCTGAAGCGTGTAGGAGGTGCTGGTTTTGCGCTGTGTGAACCCTGAACCTCCTCTCTGGAGGAGTGAGGAGGCCATAATTACTGTGAGCTGCTGGGCAGAGAAAACCTGATATTCACCAAACCCTCCCTAGAAGCTGGACTGGCATCTTATTAAATTGGTACTTCTAATACCTCTAATTAATGCCTTGGCTGGGTCTCCAGTAGAGCAGAAGTTCAGTGACTTCCTTAAAAACTATCCTTCATTATGTACATATTAAACTTTTTATAGTTTAATAGTGTACAGTTGCTGTCAGCTGAACTGATTCTCAGAAATCTGAACTGGCAGGTGCCCTTTAGTCTTGTTGATTTGGATTAATGTTTTAAGTACTAGCAGAAATGGTATTTACAATGCATAAAAAAACCCTTAAAATGCAGCTGCAACACAGAATATTGTTTAAGAACTCAGACCCTCCAGATGAGTACTTATTTTTTACCCTAATTTTGTAGAAAAATGTGAGGAAATTAAGGATGTGTGACTAACAGAGAACTGCACTGATAGTTTATGATAACAAACTTGTCTAGGGAGTAGAGTTTATCAAGACTTTGCAACTTTACCATAAAGAACTTCCATGTCAGGATTTTTTAAAAATTTGATATGTTAGGAGCATCCTTCACCATTTGTGTTCTCTTCTTTTATTCAAACTGCTCGTTCCAAATATAAAATACATCAAAGTAACCAAAATGGAAGCTTTGGAATGAAGAATTCAGGAAAGCAAACAATGACAACTTTATTAAATAGCCTGCCATTGCATAATCCTTGAAAAAAGCTTCAAAAAATTAAAAAAATTTAAAAAAATTAACAAATAGACCTTCAAAAGCGGTATACTTGTTAATTTTAATTTGAAATATTATTTTTTTCACCAAGATTCTTTTATCAGTTGGTTGGAGTCCATTGTGCCAGAAGTCAATGTGAATTGTCAGAATAAGACACGAGTTTTTAAACTAGGAGTCAAGAATAGATGAGCATCTTCTTTGTTCCTGTTTGGGATTATTTCAGTATATTTTTCTATGAAGAAATATCTGTTTGATTTTAAATTTTTTGATCCTCATTTTTTTTTAACTTTTTCTCTTTTTTTAGGCTTTGTGGGCAAAAAATAGTTCTGTAGTTCTCTGTTCTTTTCAAGGGCAGTGGAAATGAGAGTTTTTTCATTTCTGAGTTTATGTTGCTCTCTTTTTAGAACTAATCCTTACAATATTGTGGCTTTTCAGATTTGAAAGTTTTCTGAGAGTGGAGACAAGCGAGGCTGTGTGGGAACAAGGATTGCATGTTACCTTGATTTCCTTATGAAATAATGATGACTCCTTTCCCTAAATACTTTCTGCCAGAAAGATTTGAAGAGGTATTTTGCAGCAGCAAATACAAACTCTCTGTGGATTTCAGTTTTTGCAGGTTTAAAAACCCTTCAGTGAAGGTGCAGCTGATGGTTGCCTGCAGAGTGAAGGGACAATAATTGGTACCAGAGAACTGGGAGGCTGAAGGAAACTCTCCTGGTTTGAATGTAGTTGTTGATAGCTTGTTTTTTTGCAGTTTTGGGGAGTTTTTGGGATGTTCTGTTGGTTTGTGTGTGCTTGTGTTTCTCCCTGCACTGAGGATGGTTTGTGCTCCATCTCAGTGTTCCCTGTCAGCCCGAGCTGCATCACTTTCCTCTCACTTCTGGAACTTAAAGGATTTCTGAAAATCCTTCGTTCTCAGAGATCAAAAGCTCCTGTAAACCTGGGTAAGTCAGCTGCACTGGAGCTGTTTGAGGTGATATTGGTTGACAATCTACCTCCCAAATCTCTTTCTTGCCTAAAGTGTCTGAGCAGTGACTAAAGTAATGCTACAAATTTTATAAGTATTCTCTTTTTTCACCCAAGCCTTACCCCTGCTGCTTTACCCCTGACTCAGTTCTCCTCTGACCAATTCTTTTTAAGAAGTAGTGGCTGTTTTCTGATCCCAAGTGGTTTCAAATTTACTTTTCTTTTAGAAGTAATTTCTCCATGTTTAAATAGAAGTCAGCATGAAGAAGGCAGCAGTGCTTCAGCAGGGATTGAGCTGATTATATTTCCTTCTGAGTTCAATTAGGTCATGCTCTTTAATTTGATTTGGAGATATGATTTATATGATTTATATGGACAATAACTTTAAAAAAAAAACCAAATTCCAAAGTTTTATGTTTCCTGTTAACATAGGGTTTTTTTCAAAAGACATGGCTTTAGGTCAGTATTTTTGTTTGAAAAATGAATTGTGGATCTTCCCATTATTGAGATGTTCCCAATTTGCCTGTCCCTGTCTTATTTTAAATGGTCTCTTGGGCTTCTGTCTGCTTTTTTACAGGTAGATGAAAAACTCTTCCAAATGGTTTCTTTTCAAAGATGGCCTTTTATGGCTGGATTTTACCTAACCCAAATTCCTGTGGTGATTTAGCCAAGAGGGAGCACTGGGCTGTGCTGCTGTGCTGCCAGCACTGGCCCTGGACAGAAATCTGTGCCCACAGCCAGATTGCTCACTCTGTCGAGGAGAAGGCTCAGGGAAAGACAAGCTTTCATTTGGGAAGCAAACAGAAAATCCTGTGTGTTCATCTCAGCTGTTCCTGTAAGAGCAAAATAATCCCAGAGAATCAAAGAGGAATCAGAGTAGGCATCCCACTGCTCGCCCACTTCATGCCTATCAGTCAATTTGTGTGAGGAGAGAAATAATGTATGAAGAGTGTCTCCTCTGAAAAATATTTATGACATGCTCATTCCAGCTTGTTTCCTTGCTTTATTTGATTTTGTGATTGAAAGGAAAGGCTGACATATTCCTCTGCGGCTGATGCCTTTAGGAATATTCAGGGGAGTCCCACTGGTTCAAGATTTTTTGTATTAATACCAAAAGTAATTAGCATGAAATTGCCAAAACAAACCCACCCTTTCTGTTTTGGCTATGAAAATGCAGAATAAACAAGTTCTGTCTGTCTTAAGCACATGATGGGTTAATCGCTGCTGAAGTAATCATTATCTTGCAAATACGACTTAGAGCTCTGGGGAAATGAAGAATAAAATAAATACCATGCTGTTATTTTTCTTTATTATTGGAAGACATTCCGTGGTGTCAATGCATGCAGAGAATGTTGGACAAGTGTTTAAAGAGATTAAGCTACTGTTTGGGAAGGATTTTCAGAGAGAACTGGAGAAGCTATTACACAGTGTGCTACTTCATGTTTTAGAAGGTTGTAGAAACTTACAGAATAGGTAACAAGATCGAATAAACAAATACTTTTATGCCTGCTGAACCGTGGGGGTGTTTGCCTAAATGAGAGAGACATACGCTTTTCCTTTATAATACAAGTGAAATTTCTTCCAACTACCACTTTGTGTGACATAACAGCTGCAGATCTTGGAAAAATATGGCTGAAAGAAGCTTTTCAGCTTTTTTTTTTTTTTTTTTCCCCTGCAATTTATTGCTCACCTACAAGGAAAGATGAACTAAACTATATGTGATTAATATTTACTCTGTTTTATAAGTATCCTTTTTTTAGCTCCATAGCCCCAAGTTTCTTTCCCCCCTTTTAAATTAAACTCTAAACCATTTCACTGTACCAGGTTACAAACAAGTAATGATTTGGATGTAAAAAGGGAAATTCATGAGAACCTTAGGGAACTTTGCAAGGTAAGTCATGTGTGTAGTAAGAGTTTGACTTTTTCAACTCTGTCTTAAAGGGTATCTAGAGAAAAGAAGAAATGACTGCTAGAAGTGTCTAATTTTTTATGCTTAACAATCTTTAGCTACAAACAAATGGAGATTTCTAGCTGTGTGTAGCATCTGTCTTTGAAAAGGACCAGACACTGACAGAGTTTTATAAAATGAGTCTTCTTTGATTCTAGAAGGAGATAGGGATTGTGGACAAGCCCATAATGCTTTTAGTATCTCTCCCCATTTCCACACCCCCTCCTCAGTCAAATCTATTTGGGGAAATGGTGACGTTTGTGGAGCTTGGTAGTGCTGAAGAATTTGTCTTAAGAAAATCATGTCTGTGCCCACCCTTTGGGGTCTGTATGAGGAGCCATGTGAAGGGTCAGTCAGGAATTCCACCAAAGCCACAGTGGACATGCAAACAGAAGGTGAGGGCAGTTCTGTGGGAATGGGACTTAGAAACATTGGGTTTAAATCCCGCGTCCTATTGAACTGAAACCGACTCTGGGAGTGCCTGAAAAATATCCCAAAGGCGAGGAATAAAACAACAGAGCAATGCTACTTTAAATACTTGTCTCTGACACCTCTGCCAATCATGGCATTAAAATGGAGCGTTTCCTGCTTGATGGGGTTTCGGGGATTGTCAGCAATTACCCTGGGATAACTTGTGCCCATTAGCACATGAGGGGAGTTAAATCAAGTGCAGTGAGCACTGGGAAGAGCCTGGAGCCCCGGGTCACTGCCAGTTTGTTACAGCATTAGACAATGTCATGGTGGGCACGTTTTTATGTCAGATGGAGTCGCAGAGTTAAGTAGGATAACATTACTGTGTCAGGATAGTGGCACAATAAATGCAGAACAGCTGTTATTAGACACTGGAAGTACAAAATAAATCTGTTTCCAAGAACACCATTGTGAGGGAGGAAGGAGAGAGGGAATTATCCCTGGCTGGTGGCTTTTAGCAGGGTAAGCTGCTTTCCTCCTCCTTTCTCAGGAGTTCTCCAGAAAAGGGGCTCTTACACAGAGATTGTTGGCTTGGCAGGAGAAGTCAGGTGTCCAATTCATGTTAAGTTTGTTTTAACTCAAGATTCGGTACGCTGTATTTATGGCAAATAAACTGATACTCACAGCAGACTTGCTTAGTGTCTGCTCCTGATAAAAATGTTGGTTTTGCCCAGCGTTTTGGAACCTCCAGAAACTGGAGGGAATATGGCCCCCAAGTTATTTATACGCTTCCACTGGTCTGTTTGTAATTTTTGCTACTTTTTAATTGACAGCGCTGTGTTTCAATATTTAGGTACTGTTGTTCTTGATCCGTTGCCCTCTCTCATTTTCAGAAACTGGATGTATGAACTTGAAATAACCTTTCAAGTGATTACCCTGGAAATAACAGCGAGTAGTTCCCTGTGAAAAGGCATTGAAGTCAGTTCATGTGATGCACACTTTTGGGTTCCCACTTCCCACAGGAGCACATCAGAAGACAAGGTATGTTATTAACTTAACCAGGCACAAATTTTTCTTACAATTTTCCCATTCATTTAAATGGGACATGAATATTTTGTTTCCTAATCAGCACAATTACCCCGGAGCTCATGTTGCAATGTGTCACTGCAATGACAGCTCCCCGTGAATGACAACTCCTATCTGTAGTGAGAAATGACAGGATTTGTAAACCAAGGTTGTTTAAAGAAAAGTCACTCAGTTCCTGAGTGACTATTTCACAGTCAATAATTGCTGCATTTTGCTATACACCTTGGATATACCTATTTTAAAAATGCTCTGATTGGCCCGCTGAAAGGGACTTCAATGGTGTGCAGCAGAATGTTCCATTTCAGCACCTGGTAAGAAAATATTGTTGATGGCAATTAGAGGATTCTCAGACACCTTGTGAAATGAGATCTGGTAAAAAAGCCACTAGTGATGGGTGTCAGATTTTGTAAAGGTCACCTTGGTGGCAAAACTCTCTCAATGGCCTTTTGTTATCATTTGGGCAGTTGCTGTCACCAGCCTCTTCCTAATGGAGGCCTCATTTTTTGTGTAGCAAAAAACCACCACTCACCTCTCTGAACGTGCATTTGCATGCAGCTCTGTTGTCTATATTGTATATATAATAGTTACATATAATTGTTATTTCATTTGTCCTTAATGGCACCTGACTTAACAAAAAAACAAAGGAGAAATGAGTATTTTACACTCGTGGGCATAGGAAAGGAGTCTGGGAATGGGAAGCTCTCTCATGATTTTCATGCTCATAAATGTAGCCAGAAATCTGAATATAAATCACTGTAAGGTTTGGTAAGTATTTTTAACACAGGCTTTGGAACTTCAGTTTGTATCTGTACGATACGTGGGCTGCGTTTAGCTTCAGATCTTGGGACAAGGCATCCACTCAGTAATGGCAGCAAGCACAGGCCTCTCTTTGTGCTCGTAGACCAGGGAAATTACTGCAGAATATATCTCTAATTCTCAGAATAATGTCATCCCTCCTCCCAAAATGAGAAAAAAATCACTGCCAACACCATAAGTGCTTCCGAACACTTCCAAAGTGTTCAGAAAGTCTGCAACTTGTCAGAAAGTTTTAAGGTGTATTATGGCAGAAATCTTGACATAAGTGTGCTGCAGACATCAAAAAGACTAATGCTGGTGTCATGCCGATTTCATTTCCCTTTTGTTGTATAAATATACACATAGTACTTTAAAAATATTGGAGGTGATCTGAAGTGGTTCATAAAACCTTGCTGGTTTGCAAATCACTCCGATATTTTAACTGCATTGCCTGCTTCTGAGTTAGTGTCTGGAGGCATCTTGCATTATATTATACCTTGGAATTGCATCTGCAAGTTGTGGATATGCAATATTGATCCAGCAACTTGCTATTTCAGCTTGGAGAAAAAGAGCAGCTGCTGTGTGGGATCTGTGGTGTGAAATTCTGCTTGTGGTAACTTCAGCAGCTTCTCCTTTGTTTAGAAAATGCTGCTGGTTTTGTCTTTCCACTGCTCTTCTGTGGAAGAAGCTTTTTTTAGGCTTTGCACTTTCAGCTTTCCTTCTGAGATTTTTCTCTAATGGATCCTGCCATATCTTTTTGGTACCAAAACCCAGAGACTTTGAAAGGAGCTCTGCTTCCTAGTGCATGAATCTATAAATTTTATTCACTATATACAGACGTTGATGATTGGTAAATATTTGATATGCTGGCAGTTGGGGAATGTTTCTCTGGAAAGGATGACTGAAACTGGAGATGATTTTGTATTTCAAGTAATTAAATGGCGTTCAAATAATTTCACAAACATTAAATAATCTTAGTGAATGGAGAAAAAATTCTAATGTTCAGCAGTTAATGACCAAGAAAATTTGTTTTCAGCAGTTAAAAGGCATTTTAAATATTTCAATATTTTAAAGTGTTAATGCTTAAATTGTATTACTTAGGATAATAATAGGACATTTAACTTGTATTTCTGTTACTTACGTGCCTTTAAGATTTCCCTCAGCCATTTGGCGTGGGACAGCTGAGTGTATCTAATTACCATTCTCAAGATCAAATAACTCATTTTTCCCCCACCCCCATGCTATATTTACCTTTCATGTGATGGGTTATAAAAAATCTTATTCTGAGGGCTCAGTAATCCATGTTTTAGCAGGGTGGGTTCAAAATGTTCTGCAGTCACAGATAGTCCTGCCTGGGCGTTTTACAGACAGCAAAGCCAAGTTTATGTAACAGAAACAGAACATGAAACGTGTGGCAAATAGTGTTGGTGATCACCCTCCTCCCAAACTCTGCTACCTGGAACTTGGTTCGTTTTGTCTTGTCCCTTTTTTTGTGCTCGCTAATTAACATTTCTTCTCTGTCCCAGGTCATACCTGCAGTGAGACCTCCGGCAATTATTAGAACCACTTTAAAGAGTTTCTTAGAATTGCTGACATGATGAGACCAGATGACAAAACACGCAATGAAATGCTGTATCTTCAGAAAAATGTAAAGTTGGTGTCGTGTAACACTTCTTTCATGATAGATAAGCCAGTGTAATTGCACAGAATAAATGTCATCACCTGCATGAAGATAAATAGCTTTTCCTGCACTGCCATGATTTTGCACATAAAATGCTGCCATTTTACCAGTTGTCCCCATTTTTTATTTTTTTTTTTGCCAAATAAATTTTATAATGGCCGTAAAACGAAAGTGTGATATTTCTACTTAAGTGTTACAGTGTTAACAGAGGGCATTTCTGTGCTTCTATATAATTGAAATCAATGACATTGTTACCTGGAAAGTTGTTTTGTAGCACTGTTACTTGACGGAAATGTTTATTTTCCATCCCCTGACATATCTAAAAGTCAAAATGCGTGGAATAAGATGCACATGCATCATTAGCAAGTGGGTGGCTGGAGTTTTATGCTCATAATGCTACCTTTTGCCATAGATGTCTGAAATGGAGCTGTGATGTGTTATCCTGGGACATGAGGGTGGCAGTGTGTGAGTGGAAATGTCAGTTCATTCTGTCCTGATAACAGCACTGCCAGGGCACAAGAGTTTGCCAAGAGAAAAGTGTCCAGAGCATATCCTTGGTATAAAAGAAAGGTCAAACAGGATTATCAAAAGCATTTAAAAATATTAGAGCCTTTTCAGTGTTTTTCAGTATGGATTGGGAAGCATCTCCTCTCATGCACACGTGCAGGGGATAAAATGAAGATACATATTTAAATATGGAAATTGCGAAGGATTCTGGGGTAAGATAAATGAAATGCCAGGCAGCTATCATATTGTATCATATTTGCAAGGTTGAGTTTGGGTCCAAAACCAGTTGTCTGAAGTCTTTACTGCAGGTGTAGTGAATGTCTGCATTTCATCTGACACACTGATATCCCAGACTTAATGAGAGCAGCCCTTTTAACACTTCAGTAAACAAACCAATATGTATTCAGATGAAGAATTAAATTACTTTCATGTTTGGTAAGTACCAACTATGCTGGACAGGTTTGGACACCTCCTTACTCTTGCTGCTTCTGTTTTGTGCGGAAGTGTTTCTCATTTTGCTTTTTGTAGCTAATAGTAATTTAACAGATAACAGTTGATGGCATTTGAAAATGGATTTTTTGCTCTAGGTCTCTTACTGTAACTTTTCCCCTGTGAAACACCAGGAAAAAAAAAATCATTTCTCATTTAGTGTCTTGTGGAATCCATCTGAATGTCTGTGTGTGGG
This sequence comes from Sylvia atricapilla, assembly GCF_009819655.1. Lineage (NCBI taxonomy): Eukaryota > Metazoa > Chordata > Aves > Passeriformes > Sylviidae > Sylvia > Sylvia atricapilla. Next base: position 1,957,164 of record NC_089174.1, read on the forward strand.
GCATACTGTGTTTGGTAATCACAGGAGTGGGTCCAGCACAAGGGCAGCAGTTTATTCCTCTGTGTGATTATTCCCAGTTTGTGCCATTAAATGCAGTAATTGTGGGTGCACTAATTGGAGCAGTGACAGCTGCACACCGTGTCCCATGTGGTGTGTCACTGCCACTCTGCAGTGGCTGTGCTCTGCAGACCTCACTCCAGATGTTTGTTTCAGATTAATTCAATCCTCACAACTGGCAAATCCCCAAAGGAATTACGGAGGTCTTCTCAAATGAGTTAAATCATCTTCTGTAGAAATCTCCAGGGGCTGGGTGGCACTTTCTGGGCAGTCATGGTTGAAACTTCTCCCTGGCTGCAGAGCAGTGATTGTCCTGTACAAACACGTCAGGGGCACCCTCAGCAGGGCCTGATTATGTGCGATAAGGAACAGAGAACACACTTTGGTTTTTGAGCTGCATATGCTTTTTAATTTCCCCCATAAGGAGGTCCCACGTGAATGTGCTTTCGCACAGCTCGTTGGATTACAACCCCAACTGTATTTTAATATTTCTGTTCCTGTAGCTGAAGGGGTCATCGCTGATGTACTGGGACCCAGTTAGCACTGCAGTTAATGATGCAGAGCTTTCTGGCTTGGCTGGAAAGAGATGTTCCTATTCCTGCAGGAATACAATTCCGCTGCCTGGCCGCTGATAGCCAGGAGAACATTGCCACCCTTTGGCCAGAAAGCAGAGCACACAGGCAGAAAGCAGCACATGATGCAAGTTGGGGATGCTGCAGCAAAACTGTTTAAGAGGATATTCATTTGTAATGTAACTGCTCAGCAATGGGAGCCCGGTTGGGTGGAGGTTGTAGGCATCATTTGCTTTGATTTAGTGTATTTCATAGCACGGTGATGTGTTTAGAGAGAATATATTATGCTACGTACTAATTATGTTTTCCTGAGAACTGAATTGCATATGCATTGTGAAGATAGGATGAAGGCTACCATGGTTACCATTGTGCACCCAGGAACTTATTTTATACAGTGCCAATTAATCTGAGGTAATGCTTGAGAGAGAAGAACATTGAGTAAGAAATGCTAATGTCTCAGCTGAAAGATGGAAATTAGATAGAAAAGCACAGCTTTTATTGAAAATTATATGTCAGGGTCAGCATTTATAAATGAATCCACCTGTATGACTAAAACTAGCAGTTCTGTCCTACATTAAAAAAGCCTGTATGTCCCTGGGCCTAATTGACACCCAGAACAGTGCTGCTTTATCAAGGATATTCTCTCAACAGGAGGTTTTTTTTTTCCCTTCTCGTGATTTTAACAGCATATTCCTGCAGTCGAGACTATAACTGGGGATTATTGCTATGTCAGAAAGACAGTGCATTTGTATGATGCAAAGACATCTAAACCTTCTGCAGGTTGCAGTTGCTAGGGACAAATCTTGTGCCTCTGGCCAGAGGCTTCCAGATGGTGGGGACTGAACGTGGCCCAGCTCTGGCTCCCTGATCCTGGCAGCTCTGTTTGGCTCTTGGAATGCTGCTGATGTGGCTGTTTAGCCCCCTCTGTCCTGTGTGCATGGCCAGCTTTTGGTGGTGAGGGGGGTACAGGGCTCTGTGAGAAGCTGCTGGAAGGCTCTGGGTACAGCTCAGCCTGGCAGTGACAGTGGCAGCACATCTGGGCTGATGTGGGGCAGAGTTTCTGCCCAGGAGCAGCTGCAGCTGGAAAAGAGAGGGGTGGGAATACGGGAGAAACAGCCCTGCAGACCCCAGGGCAGTGCAGAAGAAGGGGCAGGAGCTTTGATTGTCCAAGGAACTGCTCCAACACTGAAGCAGCCTCTTCCTGAAGGACTGAATCCCATGGAAAGGGATCCACGCTGGAGCAGTTTGTGAGCAGCTGCAGTCCATGGAAAGGGCTCAGTGTTGGAGCAGTTCTTTGGACAATTAAATTTATTTTTACCGTGTTGCAAAATATATGTGATGCTGAACGTTTAATCTCTAGAAGGAACCCTTCCATTCCTTTTCATTCCCTGCAGTGCATGACCAGTTGGACTGGAGTTCACTTGGCTGATGTTCCACTGGGTTGAGGGAATCCTGGTACTGTGCATTCTGCTGGATGAGCAGCATCCTATTCTGTGAGACTGGCAATTTTTGGCAAAAGGGAAATGGTAACAAACAGCTGGGAGGCAGCAGCTTCAGCTGCTAGAAATGTCCTGGCAGTCAACACCTGCTCAAGGCAGCAGCTTTGATATTTAAGTGACGGAATGTTTATCTCACTGGACATTTAAGTACTGCAATGCATTGTCCAAGTGTTATTCATTAAACATATTCCATTGGTTTATGTGACTTGTAAGTATATTATTACTGTCTTTTATTAAAAACTGATCTGTTGTGCATGGTAAAGCATGATAATGAAAATAAAAGTAAAGCTTTTTCAACAAAATCCCTTATTAAAAGAGAATATCTCTTCTAAGGAAATATTTATAAGCCAAATATTTTGGAAAATGATTAGCTGCTGATTCACATCCCATGTCTTGAACTTTGTGCTGAACTAAAAAAGAACTGCGCAGATGTGTGACAAAGAATCAAGGACATTTCTGCATCTCTGCTGAAGCAAGTTCACATTTAATAATCAAATTCTTGGCAGGAACATTTCTGCAGCCTGTGTCAGCGGAGCATGTGTGAGCTTAGAAAGGAAGTTTATATAATTATCTCATTATCTAATTTCAATAATAAAATAATTGAGTTGCCTAAATGCCTATCAGTGGCAAACCAATGGAAAGGGTAGATCTGTGGATGTGAGTAGAAACTTCAACTTGTCAGTCTGATGGAACCTGCCTGATCTCTGAACTCTCTGGGCGAAATGTTTGCTTTCTATTAATTTTTGTTAGAATGCTTCTAGTGAGAGATTTAATTTTCCCATTGTGAGCCCCCTTTGCAGGTCTCCCTTTATCCCTGGCAGCAGAACAGTTGACTCGTGAGGCCAAGGCAGCACCTGACCAGGAAAACAAACACCTGAGGCAGGTGCAGCAGCTGCCTTTGCCTGCAGGGCAGTTTTGGTAGGAGCATAATTGGGACATGGATCCCTCAGGCGAGGTGGATGAGGCACTCCGACAGCATCTGGCTCTCTGGATGGATGGACACACAGATGGAGGAGTTCTGAGTGACTGAACAGCGCTGGGGTTACTCAGCAAGCTGGCACAAATTTGCTGTCTGTGAGGAACCCTGCAGTGGGGCTGAGGCCATTCCAGCTGAAAACCTGGAACCGAGAGCATGGAAGGTGATAGGGAAACACAAAGAGCGCCGTATTAATTAATATTAATTGTAGAAGATTAGCTTTTAAGTTAAAATCTTAAGTAGTTATAGAGGGAATTTATGCATCAGGAAGAAGTAGGACACGGTATAAAAGCACCTTGATTCATTTGCAATCCAAATGAAAACATGCAAAAAGGGTTTTTTGCAATTTGTGGTACTCTTAGAAGCCGGGACACATCCTACAACCAAAAATCATTGCAGTAGGACCAAAAAAAAAAAAAATGGTGTGCTTGACAGTAGCTGTCACAGGATAGTGCTTGCAAAATTATATTCAAAAGGATGAAATTTATTGATTATTGACCTGTTGAATAGCACATGAAATTACCTTTTTGAAGGAGGCTTACCATTGCTTCTAATTATCTCTCCTACCTCTTTTGCTTTCCCAATTTATGAATTCCCTGATTTTTGTCAACTTCTGGTTCTCTACTTAGGCTGTATAATTTAGCATCATAAATAGCTGAGACTGGCAAGCAGTGTGTAACTGATAATGTATCCAGCAGTTTCTTTTCTGTTCTGGAGTAATTGTAAACAAGAATAAAACTGATTATTTCAGCAAACAGTCCCAAAAATTAGTTTTAATTTTAGATTTTTTTGTCTGCAGCCCAGTAGAAAGAGGATGGTTTGTATCAGTGGATCTCTGCTGAGGATGGAAGGAGCCAAAAACTACCATGACTGCACTTAAAAAGGATTCCCATGGATCTTTGTTTTGTGGGACTGTGGAAAAAGAGGTGGATTTGTGTCACCTGCAAGCTCATCCTTCACTGCTGAGCACTTTGTTCATCCATTCTCCAGGAAAGATGCACTTTGTTGTCATGTTTGATTGTTAAGAGGTTTTATGAGGTCTCTTCAGGCTTGACTCCATTTGGAATTGACTTTAAGGTTGTTCTGTCCTTAAGGCAGGAGCATCAAGGAGCATCCTGCTCCCACTGGAGCGTGTGTAACACAGAGCAAGTCAGGGCTGCCAGTGGGCTGAATTCTTCAGTGTGCAAGGAAGGAGTCCTGGTGAGCAGAGTTTTGTTCATTTGCTCCCTGCAGAGAAATGACATTTGTTCTCCACAGCGTTTTCTCTTGAGAGAACCAGTTATTGGCTTATGTCACAAGCAGTCTGCCATTCCTCAGTGATTTGTTCCTCCAGGCATACATGGATCCCTTTCACTACTCAGTGATCCAAGTTTCACTCTTCCTGATTGCAGGAGTGTGTGGTGACTGTGAGGACAGAAACTCTTCTTGAGTGTGAGTTAAAGTTCATCTGGTTTTGTTCCTGGTGCTGTGCTGCAGAGTGTGGGGTGGGTGTGTGTGAACACACACGTGCTGATAGGGATAAAAGGCTTCAAAGTTAGTATTCATTGGCTGACCCTAATTCTCTCCAGGCCTCTGCCACTGGTACAGACTGGCAGAGCCTAACAGGATAACCAGAATAGCAGTAGATAATCAGAATGGCAAAATTCCCCTTCTCCCTTTGCCTCCTGCAGCTGGTTTGAGGGTAACTAGCAGTGTATGTAAGTAATAGACAAGTATATGTAAATAGTAAGTGTATAGGTAAATAGTAAGTATATATAAATAATATATAGTAATAGTAAGTAATATAAATAATATATGTAATAGTAAGTATATTATACTTACAATAGTAAGGATATGTAAATAATAGACAATATTATATTAGGCTATACATTATTGTGTGTAGGGTAACTTCTTTGTTGTGTTGAGGGTGATTAAAAAAGTCAAATTTGAGACAGAAAGCAAAAAATAAGAAGGAGGAAGTGATGTTAAAATTTGATGGCAGGCAAACTTCTCCACATCCTTTGTAGCCCTGTTGCTGGATTTCTCTGGTGACATTACATTTGTTTAACTCCTGGAATTAAATCTGTGCTTTCTCATCTGAGTAAAGTTCTAGTATTTCTGCTCTTTGTTGCTTTCTGAAGGAGCCATTTAGGAGATGAGGTGTACAAGAATGCAGTAAAATAATTAAATGCTGTGGTAGCTGTTGTGGTGAGCGAATCTTGATGGCTTGGCTTGGGCCAAGTGTCACTTCAGTGTCACCTGGGACTCACCCTGGCTGGGACTGCCACTGGTACTTCAGAGGCCCTTCTCTATTGCAATACAGTTTCTCCAGGCTTGAGCATGAGCAGCAAAATAAATAATTCAAAAATAATCAAAAAGAATGGGGAGGTAACCCACTGATGAACTTAGTCCAGCCTGTACTCATGGGTTTTTTAGCCTTCTTGGTTAAATATACTAAGCCAACAGTTCTGGTGCTTTGCACAGTACATTAAACAGCTTAATCACACTGTCCTCTCTCACATTCATAAATTTAGTGTTTGTATTCCTGAAGCAGCTGTTTTCTTCTCTTGTTCTACTCTAGCTCTTCTTCAGAATACAAATTCCGGCTCATTTCCATTTTTTCCAGACCTAACACTTTAAAGTTTTGTTCTACTGTTTGGTTTTAAACCCTTTAGACCAAAAAATTGAGTGTTTTGAAGACCACTCTTATTTTTCAGATAAGAGATTCCTTTGCTGTTAAACATTTCCCAGTATTCTTGATCATCCTTTTGGAAGGAGGGTCTTTTGGGACGGTATCTGAGACAGAAGAGCTTGTTCCTCTTCTTGAATTTGACTTGATTGCTTTCATGCAGAACTAATTGCCATGTTTTCACAGGTAGCTCCTCATTCTGGATGCACTTCAGCTTTTACACATCAAAGAATAAGACAGACTTTGGAGATGGAACTTTTAAGATGGAAATTAATAGGGGCTGTGCTTTGTCCTTCAGAAAACTTCAGACCTAAAGTGTTATGGATTTGTCAGCTGAAAGTTTTGGTAATAATGACAGATACTGCTAACACCCCTTCCCCTTCTCCCCCTTTGCTACAGGTTGAAGTCCTGTACAGCAAAGTCTGGTTCTCTTTAAAATCTGAAAAAGATTGTGATTATGTTACTCAAACAGTTCTTCAGAAAACACTTTATAGGTACAGTTTTAAATATACCTATTTATGTAGAATTTTATATACAAGCTCACTAAAGTAACTAAAAAATCAGCTATTGTTCCTTGTTACACATTTACAGCACAATGGATGGAAAACCTTTCAGAGGTACTTGGGGAAAGATCTGGCCCACATTTATAGATTGAGACTCTGACACAAAATGTGGGAAAGCCTGTCTAGCTGTTATTAATGCCATCTTCTCACTTAGTCAGTTTCCTCCCAGAAGGCCAGTCTGTGAGCTTGGAGAGACAACTGCAAAGCCATTTGCAGCTGGCTGGCAGGCTGGAGAGAAACATCCTGAATATCTGAAGCTGATACAAAAAAAAAAAATAAATTCTAAAATCATTTCTACTACACCACAAAGATCATAGGACACTTCACAAACAGACCACAATAAAACATTCAGTGGTAGCTTAGACTGCTCAAAAGCTTTGTAATTGGATTTGAGATAAATTTTTGTTCCTTTGTCTTGCTGTCACATTTCAGAAGTGCAGTAATGTTTTCAGGTTTCAAGAGAAAGATGTCCTGCATGGATGGGATGTGTAAATTCAAATTCAGATACTTCCTACATAATGAAATCCCACACAAGTGTAGGGACAATGGAGAGTGTTAAAATACATCACCAGTAATATTACAGATGATTGTATTTGGCACCTGGTGTAGAACATACCTATGAAGCAGGTATTACCATCTAAATGACTAAAGCTCCCCGGGAGATGATGGAATGTATTTATTGGGTGGCTGACAAGCTGATAACAAAGACTGATGTAACTGTAACTCTGGATTTGTCAGGTTAAAATAACAATTCTCTACCAACTGTACACATGAACAGAAGAATGAGCTGCTGCACTGGGTGTTGTACTTGGTGAATTCTCCTTGTCTTTGTCTTGACCCCTGAACTTCCTTGTTTGTGTTCTTCCCATTTATCCCCCCCTGGTCCAGCTGAGGGGAATCTGAGCCAGGAGCTGGGTTTGGTCATCAGCCAGAGCTGACCCACCACAGTGTCCTGGGCTGTAGTTTAGGATGTGTTCTATCACCATCTTCAGTTCATGGCCCATCAATGCCTTGTGCATGACTCACAGATCACTCCCTCTGGAGTTATCTCTCTTTAATGGGCCATCAAGGAGCTCCTGGATGACTCATCATCCCATTGGGAGATGCTCCGCCCATGGGGAAGAGCCAAGCATTCTCACCTGGATATAAGCTGGGATTTGGGACAGTAGAAGCAGCCCTTACCCACTGGATTCCCAGAGGACCGGAGCTACCAGACCTTTCTACAAGATTTCTGTTTCAAGAAGACCACCTCGTCTGGACTGTTTCCATCACCCAGATCAGGTTGTATTCTGACTCTGTCACTGGTTTTTCTTTTTGTATTTATTTTATTTTATTCTATTTTATTTTCCTTTTCTTCTCATTAAATTGTATTTCTGACTTAGAGCCTCTTACTTGGTTTGTTTTCAAACCACAACACACAGTTAGAGACAATTCTGCATCCAAACTAGTCTCTGAAGGGAATCAAGTGATCAATGCCTGAAAACGAGACCTTCCCTTCTAGAAAAGGTGCATTGTTGAGTTGTGTTTTCGTTTGTTTGTTTCATTGGTTAGTTGTTGTTTGATTTTTAGCAAAGAACAGGTATAAATGACATATCCTTGAGTGGATTTACACTGGAAACTGCTTCTTTGGCTATTAGACAGTGAGGAAGCAGTGTTACCTCTGAGGAAAATGAGTCAGAAAAGATTCATCAGTTTCAAATAAGATGCATCACCTAGTGGAGGTTTATGTGACACAGTGGTGTCCAGCAGTGAGGGGCTGTATTGGGTGGTGCAGGGAATCCTGTCAGTGCCTCTGTTTGTGAGGATGATACAGAAATTCCTCCCCAGCTGTGAATTTATAGTATTTGATGAATTGCCAGGCTCCTGAGGAGACTTAATTTTGGTGATGCTGATGGACATATGCCATGCCATCTATCCCGAGACTGTTCTTGGGCAGAGGTCAAATCTCTCAGGCATTTATTTGGGTTACAATCATGGCTTGGTTCTCTTTCTTGCCATGTGAGAAAAGCACAAAACAGTCCCCAGGTCTGTCAGGTAACTGTTCAAGTAAGTACAAAGCAAAAAAGGCTGGCTGCTATTGTAAACAGAATGGGAAAGGAGTGACAGAGCTGTGAAATTGCTCCTCTATTATTAGAGTGGCGTGAAAAGAGATGGAGATTTTTACACATTTGCTCTCGAAATCTAAGTGGTCCACTGAGAAGTTTAAAATACTGCCATAAATACATGAGGCTGTAATTAATTATGCCTGCATCTATCATTCCCAAAGTTTTTTTTTAGTTGCACAAAAAGATCATTAAAAAGAGAATGGCTGAAAATAAAAGTAAGGGTTTACAAAAATGCTGATTGGTCAATAGTACTGTAAGGACAGGGTGTTTGTGATCATAGACACACAATCATGCTGATGTCTAAAGTCAAAGTCCATGGGCAAACCCTTGGCCAGGTCATTTTCCAAGATTAGTTTCATGAGAAAGTGACAATTTATTAAAAGGTTTTAAGAAAAGGTCAGGTTCTGATAAAGCTTCAAAAGCGAAGTTATTTTAGGTCCAGCATGATTACCTGATAATGAGAGACCCAGCAGGCTGGGTTTTATGGCATTCATTAAGGGCCGAGAGAAGGGAGATCTTTGGTCTGATTTAATGTCTATTCCTGTCTTCTCCCTCAGAAAACCTCAGGTTAGCAGAAACTGAGAAAGCAAGGAGAAAAACTGAATTCTTTTTTGCATAGATACCTTTCATCCAGAAACTTTTTACAAGGGCATGTGGTGCCAGGACAAGGAGGAATGACTTCAAACTGCCAGGGAATAAGTTTGAGGCTGATATTAGGGAAAATTCTTCCCTGTGAGGGTGGAGATGCCCTGGCACAGGTTGCCCAAAGAACTGTGAAGTGTCCAAGACCAGGCTGGATGGGGTTTGGGGCACCCTGGGCTAATTTAGGGTGTCCCTGCTCATGGAATGGGATGAGCTTTAGGGTCCCCCTTACCCAAACCATTCTGTGATTCTGACTCCAGCCATAGTTTTACCTGAGCCTCACCCCTCCCTCGTTCTCTCACTACCTCTGTCACTTCCCAGCAGTTTTTTTGCAGGTACCTCTTTCCCATTGGATGCAGAGGGAAGTGCCCAACCAGGACAAAGATCCTGAAATAGCCTCATGTGCCAGTCTCAGGTGGCAGCTCCCTTCTCCAGTGGCTGGAAATTCCTTCCCTTTCCCTTCCCTGGTTCATTCTGCCCAAGCAGATTTCCTCTGGACGTGCTGAAGTTGGGGCTTCTGAAGGCTCTTGAACTTTTCCTGTGGAATCAGAAGTGAAATCCTGTGTCTTTGTGTGCCGCTACAAAAATGCTGTTTGAGACTGGGGAGAGAGAGCATAGCTGTTTCATTAAGAATGCAGTCAGAGCCCAGCTCCAGCACGGCGTGGCTCGTTAGAGCTCTGCAGCAATGAGCTGTTCTCTGAGGCAACAGGCAAATAATACATTCACATATAGATTTTTCTCTTATTTCATCTTCCTCAGATATCTTTATTTTCAGAGGGAATCACATAATGCCTTTACACTGATAAAAGTCAAAGCAAAAATATTGGTAAAAGCACTCTGTGGTGTTTGAAAGCTCACACTACAGCTTGCCATGACTGAGTTTCTGTCAGGTGTCTCTGTGTGTTTGATTTCTGCCTTTAGCAGCTGTTTCAAGTCGAAGAGGCCCTGACTTGTATAATTTAGTGCTGATTTGTAGCTGGGATACATATGTGTTCAAATAAACATAACATCCCATTCAGAGGTCATAATTACCCTGTGCTCAGCCTCCCAATCACAGAGCTGACTCATTTACATGCAGCACAGGCACCAGTGCTCCATCTCTTTCTAGAGACAAGAAGGTGCCCTTAGATTTTAAAAATCCCTCCTCTGATTTGCTGCTGGAGAAACAAATTAAACCAGCTTGGCGCTGTAAATACCATTTAGTGTTTGCCTCGCAAGGACTGGGGGTTCACAGGGAATACCTCAGCAGGTGTCTCGGGATATTGTGAGCTGAACAATGATAAAAAAAGTCCGTGTGGAGATTGTGAAAAATACCCAGGAGAGAGAGAGAGATGTAACAGCTTGTGTTCACCAAGGTGGCGGGGAGGCCATAATGATGTGTTTCTCTTTAGGAAAAGGGAGAAATTAAGGCCATACAGAAGCAGACCCGGGAGCATACACTATCAGTTTTTGTAGCTGTTTCCAGACTTTATCAGAATACAAAGCGAGGCAAATTACTGAGGGGTGTACTGACAGAAGTTTGTGAAACTGTAATTTTCAAAACTCTGGTAGGTCTCCAGCCATGCTGTGGACAATTATGAATTCATAGTATTTTGCATCAGTGCAAAATAGTGAACGAGGCAGTGAATTGCAATACACATTCACAGGCAATCACTGTCAAAAGGGTGTTGGACTTTGAGAATTTTTAAAATGCTCATGGGCAATGTGACTGATGGATAGATGCAGTATTTCTTTTTAGGGTGAACTTAAAAGGTTTTTTAATCCCTTACTGCTGCTTCTTTCTTTCCTTCCACCTCTCTTGCATGTCTCAAGTGAAAATACCACATGAAAGAAATTCAAGTGTACATTTCTAATCCATGAAACTGAATAGCTGCAATGGACTTTAAGGACCTCAACTTCTATTTTTTGAATACCCAGATGATGGAGACATACACTACATCAAGTCAGACTTTATAACCTTTGTCTGTCTCAAAAAAACCAAGAGATCCTTTTAGAATACAAAATGGGCTTTGGCTGCAGTGAAGTTTGGCAAGTGTTCCTGACTGCCACAGCACATTTGTAGCTAAACTGACAGTGCAGATTCTCTAAACATCCAAGCACAGCCAGGTTTATCACATTCTGCCTCTTGATGTTTGTAAATTAGTCTTGCTTCTCTCTAATAAAAATCCTTGTAGCAGAACCAAGTGTTCAGCAATTCTATGACAGGAGACACTATTATTTTGGAAGCACAGTTATTTTTCTTCAAATTAACTTGTTGACAAGAGGAAAACCATACTGGAGTCACTCAGAATGTTTCTTGCTACATGACAAAAAAGCCTCCTCTATCACTTGTGATTTTAACGTGCTGTGCTTTTGTGGAGGAGAGAACTTTATACACTGACATCTCAATGACACATCTTTATATCTTAAAAATAGTAAAAAAAATCCACCCTATAGGTCAGTTCATGAAAGCAATTCCAGATCTGCAGAAGGCTCAAAAATCAGCTTTTGTCCCAGTATTGACCAAACTTTGGATTGACATCATCTTCAGTTTAAAGGTTTAAATTTCTTCAAACTCTTAGTGTAAGTTTTCCAGAAGAGAAAAATAAAGACCACCATATGTGTTATATGAGATTTTAGGTCTATCCAGAATTAAATTAAACTAAAAATCAAAATGACATTGTTGTTTTAGTTTTGAGTGCTCTGCTGGTGGTTTGATATTATGAAGCATTACAATTTAAGACCAGAGAAGAAAATAGCATTCAATTGGTTTATCCACTTCCACAAAGAGAGGGAGAGTGGCAGAATTACTATAATTTCCTTTTAATTAAAAGCCTCCAAGTTATTAAAGCATGTGGAAAATACATGCAAGTGCATGTCCAGTGCCACTGGCTGGCAAATGACTGCAATCCAGGCAGGGGCTTTGCCCTCCTCCTTCCAGAGCCTCCCCAAACCTTCAGCACTTCCCCAAACGTGTGTTTGGCAGCTGTGCCTGCACACAGCAAAAAAACAGAAATGCCTGTGCTTCCAGAAATACAGGAAAAAAAAAAAAAAAAAAAAAGGCAATCCCACCTCCAAATTCAGACATTTCTGCAGTGTAGATCAAAACCCCCAGTCCAGCTGCAGCAGCAGAAAGCTGTACCCAGAGCAGAGGGGGATGGACAGATTTTTTTTTGTTTTGAAGTGCAGGACTTAAATGCAGAGTTAGCCATCCTAGGGTTTTGTCCCTTTCCCATTATTTTAAGTTCAGTGCTGTTTCCCAGTGCCCAAAAGAAGAGCTCTTCTCAGCAATACCCTTTCCATGGGAAGTGCTGCTCAGAGCTCTGGAGTGCAGGTTCTGAGGAGGCAGTGGTGAGCCCTGCTGGCCTCCCTGCAGAGCCAAACGGGGGTTTTACATCTGTGCTTTTCTCTAAAAGCAGTTAGTGGCATGAAAAGATTTGATTTGTAAATGTCTAAGGCAATAGACTTCATCTTTATAGCGCTCAGAGAAAGGAAGTGTGAGGCACTGAATTGCACAGCTGCCTGCAGAAGAACCACTTTCTTCTCCAAGATCGCCATTTATCAGGCAGATGAAACAGGAATATTTCCGTGAGCATTGTCTCAAGAGCAGTACAGAATATATCTTACCACCTCCTCAAGCATGTGCAGTTTTAATGAGTTTCCACCTGCCAAAAAATCCTCAAGTTCTGCAGACTCCTTTGCCCTCCTGCTACACCTTTAGTTCCACTTGTTAAAAACTGATTATTCAAGCATTCACTGTAAGTAGTGGGCAGAATTCACTAGATAAAGAATCACTCAATAATCATCTTCTCTTTTTAGTTTTTTTTTTTTTTTTTTTTTTTTTTTAAGTAAAAATCAATAATCAGTTTGGATATGAGGAAAAATTCCTTAATTGCAAGAGTGGTCTGGCATGGGAATGAGCTGCCCAGGGAAGTGGAGGAGTCACAAACCCTGGATGTGTTCAGTAATTGAGTGGAGTTGGTTTGCCCCAATACCACCATGCCCACTCCACCATTTCCCAGAGCTTGGGCTTGGTGATCTTGGAGATATTTTCCAACCTTAATGATTCTGTCATTTTGTACTTTGTACTAAGCAGGAATCAATATCAGTAATCACTCTTTGTTTTCGGGCTGTGGACTTCTAAAACAATTTATGTATGTAAGTCTGTCACACCAGGGAATGTGTGGAGTATGACATAAAGACAACTCCAGCCCCAAAATGCACAAGCTCATGGCAAATTTTAAATATCTGCAGGTGTAAACAATAAAAAACTAGATAAAGAATCACTTGGAAAGTGATTTATACTTAAAACCCCAGCATATTTGGACAGTGTAGAGTGTTTTTAGTAGGTCACATCTCTTAGCAGCTGTGAAGGTTTAAATGGGAGATCATTTAAGGCATCAAAATCCTCTTTTTTTTTAATTCTTTGCAGATGCACACAGTGGTCAGTGGTGCTTGTGCAGCTCTCAGAGGTTCATCCATTGGAGGAGGTGGGAATTCTGTCTGGGAAATGGCAAAGGATTCCAATCTAAACTTCAGCAACTCTCATCCAATATTGAAGTCAGAAAACAACAAAAGGCATAAAATTACAGACAGAGCAATATTAATAATTTAAAAAAATTATTTCAGTGACTGAAATTGAAGAAAATGTATAAAAATTTAAACCGAGCTAGACAAAGAAGATACGATTTTCATTTAATAACCCTATCTTAGATATTGATTGCTATTTTTCTTACAAGAGTTTTGCCAGCTATCTCAAAGAAACTGTCCTTTGAGCATAAAACCAATAGAGACCAATTAAATCACAGAACATCCTCCAGTAACTTACATTGGACAGCCAGAACTAAAATATTTTTAGTGCAGCTTAGGAAGTCAGAGCATTCTGAAATTTCATACTCTGTTTGATCTTTCTGCAGATAAATGTAGAAGACTCAGAAGAACTGGCATTTATTTGAAAAATTGCTTTTTATAACCAGTAATAAAATATGCAAATATATGAAGTCTTTCCCTACCCCATGTTTAAGTTATCTGAACCAGTCCTCCATGTATTTCTTTAGATTTTAAGTCAATTTTAATTAAATGTTTCACATCTCACGAAATCAAGAGAGACGTCTCAAAACTTCAGTCAAATATTTGAAGATAAATTTCACAGAAATACAAAACTAAAGCTTGAATAAGTTACTTTTTCTGTCAAAGGAGCTTTAGGCACCAACTTACTTAGAATCTTTAAAATATTCTGAGATTATGATACTGCACAGAGTCTCCAAATTCTTTGACAAGAAACAAGTAAGAATCAGAAACGTTTATTAAGGCAGCCTCCATAATAAGTTTGGACAAAAATGTTTTTGTTTTTGGTGGGGTTTTTTTTGGGGTTTTTTTTGGTTTTTTTTTTCCAACCATATTACAAGGGTTTTTCAGCCAAGTTTTTGGATCTGCAGTTGTCTCTCGAGGCTCCAGTGTCCACTTCTGTGCTTTTGAGAGGTCAGTCAGAATAAACCCTGAGCACTGAATATCACCTGTACTCCAGATTAACCCACTTCTGGTTACTTTATACTTTGAAAACATTCAAGAAGTTTATAATTTGACTCTCACTGAAGAAAGGCAGCTAAATATTGGATAATAATAATAATAATAATAGTAACAACAATAATAACAATCTGACTCATTCTGTATGAGGAGCAGCAAATGACAAACCCCCTGAGTGTCACATTATTAGTGGCTAATTTGTCTGCTGTTGTCCAGTTCTAAATCCAGGCTCTGCGAGATTATGTGCATAAACTCTCTTCCTTCTTTCTGAAATTTGAAAAATTCATTCTGCTGTGTTCTTTCCTGAGCTCTATTCTGCTCTCCCTAGTATTTGTTCTGTCAGCTGCAGTCTGAGAATCTCATGAGTCCCCCACCTCTCCCTCCTGAAATACCAGACTCTTCTCAGCCCTTTTTTACTCACCTTCCTATCTGCAGTTCTCTTGAATTCTCAACCTTTAACTTCCATTTCTAGAATTCCTGCAATTCCTCTCCTCCATTCCACCCTATTTCTCAAGAGCCCAGTCAACTGCCAGTGCAAAAAGAAAAGAAAAAAAAAAGCCAACCCACTTATTTCTTTCTTTACAGTGCTGAAAAGTCTGGAGCTCTGCCTGCACATCACAAAGGTCCTCTTATCTCCCCAGTTCTGTGCTGTCAGCACATAGCAGGAAATCTGAGCAATCTAAGCAAGCTTTAGATCTCCATCACAAACTGCTCCGTGTCCTTTGCTGCTGTTTGGCTCTCAAACTAAAGTTCCCAGCCCACGGTCACAGCAGCTGTTGCACTTTAAGGCTTCTCTCCCTTGAATGAGTTACTTTTTCTGTCAGAAACGCTCTAGGCACTGAGTTACTTGGAATCTTTCAAATATTCTTGGATTGTGATGTTGCACAGAGTGTCCAAATTCAGATCCTGCGCGATTTTCCCCGCCACATCAGCAGGGGATTCAGAGGAACACAAGCTCCCGGCCCTTTTTCTGCACCCCTCCTTCCAGCCTGAAGCAGCTGTTGCACCCCAGGATGGCAAATTCCCAGTGCTTTTTCCCTTTCCTGCGTGCTCAGTCTGAGGAGGTTCATTAAGAGTCTGCACATGCAGCTGCTGTGTGAGAACAGACAATATCCAGCCTGCTCAGGAAAAAAAAAAAAAAAAAAATTGTGAAGGGCTCAGCTTCATTAACAGTGTACCTGTCCAAGAATTAGCTGGAGTTCTTAGTCTTGTGATTTAGAAAATGTGGAGAGGTTTTCATGGGGGCAGCAAAGGCAGATAAGTGCCAAAATCCATTCCATAGTAGTAGTTTATGTTAAGCAAAGTCTGAGTTTTCTGGAAATCAAAGGCTCAAGAGAGCAAAGGGAAACTAAAATCCAACCTAAAAGTACCCCCCAAAATAATGAAAAACACCAATAATATACTGCTTCCTTAGGTTAACTCTCTACTGCTTTGGCTGAAATAATAAAATAAACTGGAAGAAAGCATCACAGGGAATATGGCTCTGTGTGGGTGTGTGTCTGACAATCTCGAAAAGCCATTCAGAATGGAAAAATTCACATTGCTGCTCGGCGGAACTGGGAGCTAGCGAGAGCTGCTTGTTACTAAAAAAAGTATCAGAAAAACCTTAATGATGGCCCTGCTGCCATCCCCACTCCAAATGTTTGTGCTGTTGAGACAGCCAGCCAAGAATCTCATCCTGATGGGGCTCTAAAGCAGTGCAGGACTTCAGCTTCTGGAAGATGGGACACTGCTCTCATCCCAAATGGGGCTTTTGGAAAAAAAACAAAAAACAAACAAACAAAAAAACCAAAAAAAACACACAAAAAAACCCCAACAAACAAACAAAACCAAAAAACAACAAAACAACACCACCACCACAAAAAAAGCAAACAAACAAAACCAAAAAACAACAACAACAAAAAAAAAAAACACAAAAAAACCATCCCAACCCAACGCCCCCCAAAAAACCCGCAATAAACCCAAACACCCCCCCTAAAAAAAAAAAAAAAAAAAAAAAAAAAAGAAGAAAACACCACCAAAAATACCCCCCCCCAAATAATACTAATAAAAAAAACAAACACAACCCACCCCCCCCCAAAAAAAAAACAAAAACAAAAAAACACCACCAAAACCTGAACCCCCTGCACAATCTGATGTGTTTCTGTGCCTGGCAGCCTTTATTTCTTTATTTCTTTATTTGCATTCCCTTTTTCCCAGCAAGCTCTGGAGCTCTCTGCAGCAGGACTGTGCCACCCCCAGGGAGAGGCATCAGTGATTCTGTCCTCGGAGGGTGCGTTTATGCCACATCACTGCCACCTTAAAGGAGGCTGCTTACTGTCCTCAGGAGAGCAGTTCAGCTGCATTACCCTGCCAGGGCCTGCTTCCAAATGGATTCTCATTCCCAGGAAAAGCTGCTGCTGATGCTTTTGTTGATAAGAAAATCAGAAGACCTTCCCCAAACATTTAAGTTCTGCCGCAGCAGAAGTGAGTTGTCAGTGGGGAATGTGCCTTGGGAAGTGGAGCATCGTGAGGTTTTTTTTTTTTTTTTTTTTTTTTTTTTTTTTTTTTTTTTTTTTTTTTTTCTGTGGGGTCACAGAGGTTTGTTTTATTGGAAGGACAAGGAACTGCAAGTTGATCACAAAAGTACAACTAAAAAAAAACCTCCCACAACCCAGAGGAATAGAATTGAATATCCCAAAGCACTACTTTATCTGTTCCACACGAGCTGGAGAAATCTTAAGGATATCCTGTGCTTCAGTCTTAAAATGAAAAAAACCCAGTGCCAGTCACTCCTGAGAATAATGTTACTCAATAAATTAAGGCAACTCAAGCTCAGTATTTTATACCCAAGGGGTGTTAGACTGAGGAAGGATAGGAATTGAGTCTTCCTTTATCCAAGTGGAATTGTGAGCAAAACTCACACTTTCACTGCAGCTTTTAAGAGTATATTTGTCTTTAATCAACTTTAATAAGAAAACAGGAGAAAACAGCTTCAGAAACACCAATCCCCCAAAACGTTCTGGTTTCAGAAATTACTGGAGAATATTTAGTGGGATATGCATTTCCCCTACAAAGCATCATACAGACAGTTGGAATAAAAACCCCTCATTCCACTTTCATTACTGAGGCAGAAAAGCAAAGCAAATGGGAATGGCTCTGTAACCATAGCAACATTTGCCATTATTATTTTTTCAAAGAATTTCTGAGGCTCTACAATTTGAATTCTGCATTCTGAGGATAAAGTTTGCATCAAGGAAAAGAATGGAAGAACTTTATTTGGTTGCAGATCCTAATGGTAACTTTTTAAAAGATTTTTTTTTTCTCCCTAAAGAGTAGTTTAAAACAGAAGTCACATGCAAATAGGAAGTAATATAATGGCTTATAATTTTCTTAAATATACTGTAAGATGTATGTAAATCCCAAGAGACAGGACATAGAAATTATGACTGCATGAAAGCATACTAATTGACAATAGTCAATTAAAAGAAATTCTCAATAATGACAGGAAGTGTGGAAAAGTAATTATTGGTTTCTATACAGAACATGATTTTTTCATAATCATGAATACAAATTTCCTGGATGCTCTTGCTTGGGTCAAATACAAGATTCTTTCTTTCTGTCCCCTTCACCTCAGTGGGTACATTTAATCTCATCTTACATTTTTAGGAGTAATTGTACTCACAATAACTTAGAAGCACAGCCAGTTATTTGAGAAGGGGCTGGAATAAGTGTAAAAGAAATCACTCTTAAAATACTATAGTAACACATCAAAGGCAAAAAAAACCCACAAAAAACAAAAAACAAAAACAAAAACAACCCCAAACAAAACAACAACAGCAAGAAAACAACCCAAAAAAATGCAAACCCACCATGAATAAGAGTTAGGATATAAATTTAGCAGAAGCAGAAGAAAAAACATGATTGGAACATGACTTATTTGTCATATTTTATTCCATAGCAGACATCAGCAGGAGCAGCACTTCTTCTGCTCCATTTAAATGGGAAAGTTGACACTTAAAAATCTATTTCAGTCGAATCAGGATTGATTTAATGAACATTAATCAGATGCAGAAGACTGTGCCAAAATATGAACTTATTAACTGGAATAATTCACTGCAGGTAGGAAAGCCACCTCATCTTCAAACCACCTGCTAGAAAATACAGCTGACCAGAGAATTAAATCTGCCCAGGACTGATGCAACAGAACCTGAAGACTGTAAGGGGAACCAGTCACCAGGTAACAATGTCTCTACCTCAAATCTCTTCTTAATCTTCCTCTTTTGTGCCTGATCCAAACATAAATAACTCCGTGATGAGTAGACACAGCAAGCTATTAGGTCTATTGTGCTAATGATCTGCAAATTAAACTGTAGCAAACCCAAAGCCTCCATGCTGGAGTTGTTAAGACTTTCTCTGTCAATAAGCTGCAGAAAATGAATTACACAATTATACCTCAGTGCAAACTGTAATGACTACAAATTACACCAGTAATTGTATTATACAGCAAAGTGATTTGATTCATTGCTTACAAGGCATAATTAATAAGCTGAAATAAGATTATCTCTATATTCTATCTTTAGAGTCTATTTTTCCAAGGAGTAATTTGTTGGCTTTTTTTTTTTTTCTCTCCCCCAACATCTCATTGCTCTGAATGTCAGAAATATTTAATGTGGTTTTTTTGGGTGAAAGTCATCGAGCATCATCTTAAATTACCACTGATGTAACTCTGGTAGGGTCTGTAAAGAATCAGGAGGCATCACTACTCTCAAGAGATGAAATAGAAAGATAAACAGAGATAAATAGAAGGCAATCTCATATGCAGAGAGCTCTTTAAGGGTATCTGTTGATTAGCAAGGGCAGGGAAATGACTAAGGCAGATTACATTTGCATTTCACTGTTAGGTGACAGTTCATTTTAATTTCATTGATTGTCTTTAAGTTAGGATAGCAAAATAGCCTTTATTATTTCCCAGGGGAAAGAGAATTAGGAGATATTTGGGAGCACTATTGCACAAAGAAAATGTAAACCAGAAGGAGACAAAAAGATATCTTAGCTCTGGACTGTGGGAAACATGTTAAAGGTGCTTGATGATGACAAAATGAGTGGAAATAATCATTAAGAGCACTCCCCCAAATCCTTCATATTCATGCCAGTATTTTCCCTGAAGTCTGCTTTATTAAGATGCTATTTAAATACCAGGAGGTGATGAACTGAGAATAACAAAGGGGTAACATATCAATACTCTCATTCTGTCCTAGGGAGCACCTCTATTCATTCCAGTCAGAGATTTAATTGGGATTTAGTTGCTGGTTTTGATTTTGTTGTTTAAATAAATTGTCTTTATTTTATAAACCTACACTATTCTGCTTATTACAGATGTTTTTCTAGAAGCTTCCAGCTTGATCTCTGTGTTCTTAAGGCAATATTAAATAGCAGAGCTGCCATGGAATGCAGTTTATCCTCCTGCTGCAGTCAAATGAAGGAAATTTGGGAGCTCCAGAACTTGCCTGGGAAGATAAGGCTCATAGAAACAAAAGCTTTAAGAGTTCTCTGGCTGCTATTTTGCTCCAAAGTAAAAAGCCTATTAATTTATTATTAGAACAATCTCCTTAATCGAAGTGCTGATTCAGCTTGTTATTTATTAGATGATTCTAATGATGACTGTGAAAATCAGGAAAGCAGCCAGAACAGCAATCAACTCCATTTTGCAATAAACTAAAGAACACCTGGTGCTTTGCAACTTTGTCCTTTGATAATCTGGAAAACCAATTTTCAGCATCTAAACAAGTGTGTTGGTCACCAGCAGAAGCTGTTTATTTTACCTTTATTTTTCTTTACCCTGTACTTTCAAAATGTTAAGAAATCTATATTAAAATGTTGATATGAAATTCCAGTGAAAAGCCTGAATTTCTAAATGCTTGTATTTTTCCATAACAGTCTCTGCAGTTTCACTCAGAGAGAATAATCTGAATGTCAAATATTTGACAAGTCAATTTGAGCAGAAGTAGGTAACTGTGGAGCCAAGAATTATTTTCAATAATTGGTAGCACTTTGTGTCATGCAAACTACATATAGGAAACATAATTTTCAGCCCAAGAGCAAGGCTTGATAAACCCTTAATTTTAATAGGATTCTTTCTTCTCCCCTCCCATCTTTATCTTAAAAATTCATTACTGCTGTCAGTTATGTTTGATATCACTGTGTTCAGAGATTTCCCTTTATTCTCCCAAACTCAGATAGCCAGGGCAACTTCCAGCCACCAAACACCAAACACAAAAGACTGGAAAAAATCTCACTGCTTTAATGATGAACATAGAGAAATATCTTGGTGATTTGGAAGAGGAAGTCACACTACCTTTCAGTAAATCAAACTCATGGACTCATTAAAGGAAGCTTGGAAGGGAAGAAAACTTTTAAATGCAAAAATCATTTTATGGTTTTTATAATTATCATCTGTATAGGAGTAGGGAATGTGTTCTCAACATGAAAATTACATCATGCATGCCTGTAAATTCTCTGTGAGAGCAAAATCCTTAAAGGATATACAATTCCCTAAACTGGGACAGGCAATCTCTCTGATCTGATCAATCCCAATTCTGTTTATCTGGGGACAGCAGAAAGTGCTCAGCCATGGGAGTGGACACAAATTGGTTACTCCAGGAAACAAAAACTTCCACCCACTCTGCAGTGCTTCCTATCCAGTGTGCTGGTTTTAGGGAAGCATCGCTGAAATTTTAAATAGGAACCACAAAAAGCCCTTTAAGATCTCTACCCAGGATCTTTTTCTCTCTCATAAAAGCAGCACCACCATTTAGTGTACTTTTATACACTGTTTTTTGCAGGACTCTGTTCATATGAAAAGGCTGAAGTCAGTGCACTTTTTACCCCGATGTAATCTGATGTTCTCACACGTCCGATTTTTGACAGCAATGTGAGAAACCAAACAAACTACAAACAAGCCAACCAACCAAACCCCAAAACCCTGACTTGAGTGGCTCCTTCCTCTCAGGAGTCTGCACAGTAGTAATTGGCACAGGAAAAGCTCTACTTCATTCGAGTTTCTTTTCTTATAAAACAGAGACGAGAATACCTTTGAATATAATGCAAATAATTGACTGTCTGCATCTATTTTTGTTGATACATGTCAACCAACAGAGCTGTAAGTTAGCTAAAGCAATTGCACAGCACCAAAAGAATTCTATCCAGAGCAGCACAGTAGATGAAATAATTCTTTTTATGCACGCCACCTCAGAAGTATTATTTTCTATTTCAAAACAATGCAGGTACCCTAGAACACCAAAAAGAAAATAAAGGAAATACACCTGCAAGTGAGGTATATTGTAGGCTCTGTGGCATGCAATTATACACGCTACTACTTTTCAGCTTCCAATTTCAGAGTAATGAAAAATCAAAGTTCACTGAATTACACTAAAAAGACTTCTAGGCTGAAATTCAATTGAGTGATCCATGAGGCGATTCTTTTTCAGAGCTGCTTAAACAGAAGTGTGATCAGCAGGGTGTAGGACTACTGAAACAGGGGAAGTCACCAGCTCTGAATCCCAGGAAAGGATCCTGGTTAAACTGGGATTTCTGTGGGAACAACCAGGTATTCCAAAGTGCAGTGCAAGTGTCTTTCAGTAGGAAAAACTTAATGTTATTCTACTTTTCACTGTGAAATCAACAAAAATTATGCTGTACTCATCAGCACAGAGAGATTCTGTCTGTCTCTTGGTGAGGCCCTGGCACAGGGTGCCCAGATTTGCTGTGGCTGCCCCTGGATCCCTGGAAGTGTCCAAGGCCAGGCTGGACACTGGGGTTTGGAGCACCTGGGACAGTGGGAGGTGTCCCTGCCATGGCAGGGGTGGCACTGGGTGGACTTTAAGGTCCCTTCCAACCCAACCTCTTCTGTGATTCTTCATTTTTGACATCCAGGGATGGAAACACTGCAGCTTTTTCCACTCCCTTGTTCTTAGTTTCCAGGTTTTGCATTGAGTTCTACAAGCCTTAGGTAACTCCAGCTTATTCTGATTAATTTCATTTGTAATAATCAAAGCCACTATGGTTGGTTGGTTTTAAATCTCCCGTAAATCTCAACGTGTTCTGGTATTTCAGGGACATAATGTTTGTGTCACAAAAACAACACAATTAAACCATCACCACCAAACATCCCTCTCTAGAGGCACACAAGGAGCTCCATATTTTCTGCCTTTTTCTGTGTGAACACAACGTTCCTTGGGCACAAATTGCCCCCACCACAGTTTATGCAGCTCCAGTTTTGTTTGTTTTTTTTTCTTTCCTCCTTCATTTTGTTAATTCTTTTTTTCAGCAGTTGATAAGAGTGAACAAAAGCAATACAAAAATATATTACACTAGCACTAAACACTGGTCAGCTACTTGCACTGATTAGACAGAACTTGATAGAGTTGAATTTGAGTTTCAGTGGGAATCTAAAACTTAAACGGATGGAAAATTGTGGTGATGCATGCTTTATTTTTACTTGTTTGCAAAAAAAAGTGCCGTAACTTTATCAAACATTATAAACACTTTCACTGCTGACAACCCTCTTCAAACATCAACTACTGTAATTTCCCCCACATTTACATAATACTGGCTGATTAAGCTGACAGAATTTTCTTTGCTGCTTGCTGCAGAAATCAAAAATAAAAACACAGTGTTAGCAATGGTTTGCCCTCCTAAGAATTTTACATTGGGGTGTAAGAAAGAGTAAAATGGCCAATCTGAAGCAGATAGGGGAATAATCTCAATTACTAATCCCCTCATCCAAGCAGAATTTAGCTGCTTTCCTCCAGTATAAAACCTGCTCTATCTGGGAGCTCGACACCAATCCCAGCCCTGGGTCTGCAGCCCTGCCTGGAGAGAACCATTGGATTCCCTCTTCCTTCACAACCCTCCCTAAATTAGCATCTAACCCTGATAATTTATTTCTCAGAGTAACTGCAAAGCCTCGAGGCCTGAATTGTCTGGCTGTTCCATGAACACAGCTCTCCCATGTTTATTTCAGTCTATTCCCATGTATGTTGTTATTTCGTGTATTGTTTTCAATGTATTTCCCAGTGTTATGTCAATGTATTCCCATTTTATCCCTCTCACCAGCCTGGGTTATACTGAGCAGTGGTGATGTTCATCTCAAGATGCACATGGCAAGATCTGTCACCATGTGGACATAGCACATTTGTAACAAAAATTACCATGTAATTATCATTGTTTCATTGTCGTGCAGTTTCGAAATAATCCATGTTGTCTCACGGGTTATAATTACATCATCATCTCTTTAACTTCCACAGTAAAACCAAAGTTCCAGAGTTGAAAGGGAGGTCAATAGAGAACTGCCAATAACACAGAACATCCATAAAGACAAAGAAATACTCTGCTGTGGTTAAGAAATACTCTCCTGTGGTTAAAGGAGTAATTTTAATTCCTTTCCTTTCTGTAGAACAGGGTAAGTACAAAAAGCTTTGCTTGTGAACACTTTTAAACCACAGTTTTTGAAGTATCACAGAAAGATAGGAGTAATCAATACATTCCTTATGAAATCATCCCATCTGATTCCAGTACACATTAAATTAATTTAGACCAATAACACCCCCCCATGCACCATTTTAACACCATTCTAGAAAGGAGTTAAATGATCCACAATAATCAACCATTAAATATTCTGCACTGAAGCTTCCCAAGCCACAAAAAATTTATTCTTTCGAATTGGTCTTCCTAACATCAGCAACCAGTTTCAGACATAAATCAACTTTAGAAACACAATTTGAAACCAAGAACAAATAAAAATTGTCTAGAATGCCTGTATAATCACACAGTGAGAAATCTGACATTCTTTTCTTGTTAAAAGAGCAGCTGGAATTGCCTCTGATCTCCCATCTCAGAACATCCAATTTCTCTGTTAACATTTCCATACTCATTCACAGTAATTTCCGTGGCTCAGAAAGAAATCTGGTAAACAAGAATATGGATTATCTTTTTCTTCTGAAAAAAGGTGCAGCATATTCAGCTGCACTGTGCTAGAGCAGGGGGCTTCTGCCCTGGTCCGCAGCTAACAAATAATTTTGCTTCTATTTCTTGATGAGTTTGGTGAGTCTTGAGTCCATGAGAAATGCTCATTTCAGGAAATCAGGAAAACCCACACGACTTGGTTAGTATTAATTGTAGCTTGATCTATTTATTTCTTACAGAATGCAGAGGAAGCAGAGGTGGGAAATGAATGACAGAATGTTTCTCTCACAATGAGAGAGCTCTCAGGTGTGCAATAAGGGCTCAGGGAAGCTCTGCAATTATGCAAAACTCAAAGGCAACTGCAGAACATGAGCAGTGACTGTAGGAGTGAGTGGAACAGTGATATTCCATGCATGGGGAGTATCAGACAGCCATGGAATTTCAGGCAGTTTTGTGGATGAAAGACAGGACACAGAAGAACAAAGGAATTACAACGAGTTTCTGTTAAATAAGGGTCAGTGAGGCTCAAGGGACTGTCAGAAACTGCACAAGATTATGAGTGGTTTGGAGTTCTGTATTTCTCCCTTCCCCAGCCTATCCTATTAATCTGTTTTCCAAGATCCCTTCCCCTCCCACATTTCAGTGAAAGAAATTCCTTTATCCCCCTAAAAGATGCTGGACTTTGCAGCATCTCTCCTGTGTTCTCTGAGCAGCCTTGTTACCTCCGTCATTCTCTAGGATCCAGATCCCCCTTTCCTTTCCCCCTTTCTGGCAAAAAGCCATCCCCTCTGCCCTCCAGCTCAGAAACCCCGGTTTTCCTTTCTCCAGCTTCTGGGAACAAGTGGGCAAGAAGGAATAGGGTGGGGCAAGTTCCACCCTAAGGTTCAGGAGGGATTGTAGACTATAAAATGACTCTGCTGCTGCTTTTTCCTGCAGCCAAGTGCTGCCCCATGGAACTCCAGCAAACTGGGGAGCTCCTTCCAGCTGCCCCTGCAGAAACCCGGCCTGGGTCACCCAGGGACTTTCTGCTCATCACTAGGAGATGCTAAATGTCTTCTGTGAGTTTGAGACTTGTCAACACACCCTGTCCTTGCCTTGTTTGCCTCCACGGATTAATTCTTTCCAAGCTGCGGAAGACTGAAGCGAGATTGACTGTGATGGGGAGGAGAGAGGGGGCTTCAAAGGTGTTAATGTTACTGTAGGCACCAAGGTGTCTGTATGGGCTTGATGAATTATTCCTAATAATAGCGCTGAGGCAGGTGATCCATCTTAGAGGTTTGGTCAAAGGGACAAGCTTCCCCCAGCCCAGGTATTGATTGCTTACAGTAGGACCGTGTTGGAGAATTACAAAAGGCACTTCAGTCCCTGCAAACCAGCCACAGACACCTTGAGGGTTAGTGCAACAAAAGAAGCAAGGTTTTGTTTTGATATATTTGCTTCTCCTCCTCCTTTAAGTGCAGCTTCTTACTCAGCTCCCACAGTAATTGCTGTTCTTATTTTGTTACAGTTTGCAGGTATCTTTTAAAACAGCAAACAAATGAGGGCTGATTTTTGCCACAGCAGCACCTCACCAGCAGGGCAAAAACAAGGGAAAAGAGAGGATGGTGGGCTAGGCAATGAGGGACTTTCCTGCTGGCTGTAGTGCTGAAATAACTGCAATGTAAGGACAGCAGACTTCTGGTTTTGGTTTAATATTGCTTATATGCTGTGATTAAAAAGTTACTTAGCATTTCAAATCACAAGGTGACTTCAAGGGTATTCCTGGAAATTGCCAGCGATGTTGTGCCTCAAGTGGGACAAGAATTGATTTGAGAAATTTGGATCCTCTCTCGGAGTGTCCCCTGAAACCTCATCACATGAACAGCAGAGCAACACCCTGGGACAGGGATGGCTATTCCTGCTTCACCAGCCGAGAGATTCAAAAACTCAAATCCAGTTGTGTACCTGAGATCCCACTGAACTCCAGTTTGTGCCAAAGGACAGATGAAAGGTTGACAAGACGTAATGTTTGCTGGTTTTTTGGCATAATCTTTGTTATTTTCTCACATTTCCTTTAACAATTCTGAAAATGCCCTCATGCAACCCCCTTCCCAAAAAAAAAACCCAAAAAGAAACACCCAAACCTAAACAAAACCAAAAAAATAACCCAAAGACTCAAGATACAACTTACATTTCAATACCCATCATCAGCTGCTCCAGGTGTCCCATTTAGGAAATCTGTCATTTGCATTCTCAAATTTGGGGTTTTTTCAGGCCCATGGTTCTCTTTGTTGGACTGTCTGACATAAATATATCTGGTATGTGTTTAATTTGCCTGTGGAATTCTATCTTCACAGCATGTAATGTCCTAAGTAATATTCAAAAGTTTTTCTTAGATTCAGATAACTAGAAAAGATAGATTAATTAACAGAACACTAGTAATATATGAGTAAATATGAGGCAAAACCAGGACGCTACCTATCCTCATGTAAAAATTTCAAATATTTTGAAAATAAATTATTGCTGAAAAGGATAGTGTAGTTCTGAGCCGAATAATCATTCCTCTTAGAACATTTATCATTTATCTTATTGAAAATTTTAAAATGTGCAGAACACAGAAGTGTCCTCCTGCTCTTACACTGTGAGAGCAGAGATTTTAAAAATGATTCATTGTCCTGTCAGACTATTTGCCTAATGCTGGAAGAAATCCATTAACATCTTTCAGCCTCCAAAATATTGATAATAGAATTGCTCTTCCCTCTTCCCTTCTTCCTACCTTCTATCACACTACTTGGAAAAGAAAGCAGAGGAAGAGGAATCCTCTCTACCACAGAGATTTTACAGTGCAATGTGGGATATTTAGTAAAACATGGCCCAGCTCCTTGTTCTTCTTTTATTTTAATTTAAAAAAGGATATTTTTCCCCGTGCTGCAGTACAAGCAGCGTGGACAGTAACAGGAACATTTTGTTCTGGATTGCACAGATAACTCCCCCCTAATTTCACAGGAGTCAGGCTCCCATCTGAAGCTGCACATTCCTTCCTATCACTTCCAAACGTTTCAGACCTGGGCACAGAACTTTCTGGAATCTCATTAGAATAGATTATGCATGTTTTATACGTTGCCTCACAGAACTGCATGTTTTAAAATACATACATCTCACCAGGAAAAACTCGATCTGCCAGTTTTGCTTTATCTGCCCTTCCTAGATAATTTGCCTTCTGAATAGAACTGAAAAGAGATTTTAAGTGATTTTAATACAGGAAGAAATCCAGCAGCTGGAGCTAACTGTTAAAAATTCGAAGCCCTATTAATTTTTTATCACATGTCCAAAAAGGACACTGCTTTGTGTAGATTATGCAGGCATATTCAAACAAGTTGGGGAACGAAGCTTCAGAATGATTTTAAGTAATGGAAAATGATTCCCATGAAAAGATGAGTGAGAAAAAAAGGCTGAGAAAAAAAATCTATTTTGATCAACCAGCCAAGCACAGGAGCGTGTCAAACACATGCATTTTCATTTCTGTGAGAACAGGCTCAATGAAGCATTAAAGAACATATTCCCACAGAGACAGCTGGATTCCAGCATCCCAAATCAGGACACATCCAGGTTAGTTCCTGATTTATGTATCCCAGAGCATCCTCCTGCCAGGGCTGAGTCCCATGACAGAGAGAGCAGTCTAATTCCAAAGACATATATGCTACACTTCATCTTCTCTCAGAGGCTCCAGCCATTGTGATCAGGGCAGAATTTGACAGAGAAACTGAAAGATTTATAGCCTCAGCCTTGCCAGGATTTTCAGAGGTGACCAAAGCAGCACTTATTTCGTGCAATTAATAATTCTATCGAAAAATCCAAATCACTCTGTTTACAGTGACACTTGACAAAAGTTAAATGGCAAAAATCTTTATTCTGGATTTCTGAACTGTCTCTTTGAATCTTAATGTATAGAACAAAGGACATAAATTTTTAATGTTCATGCTTCATCTAGGATCTTTTTTTCACTGTTTCAAAAAGTTCTCTGCCAGAAAACCTAATCCTATCACTTACTACTTGTTTTTGTTCAGTTTTCACCAAAACTTGAACTGCATCTCAGGAAACAGCATTATCTAAATAGGAAAATTTCTATCCCTTACCACCTTGAAATGACTAACGAAAGTTCTAGATCCTTTGGTGTATAAACAAAAAGCACTTCTGATACAGAAACGAAAGAAAACAACCTCAAAATCGGGTTAAAAGATTTCAAACTTTTTGACGCAACGTGCAAGAACTGAGTTTCTTTCCTCCTTACTCCTCACTTCTGGGACATCATTCTGAGTGGGCAGCCCAGGTTTAGATCTCCTTGTGACAAGAGGGAGTTCAGCAGATGGACACGAAGGTCAGCAGGGGACAGGAGCACATGAGGTGTGAGGAGAGGAGGAAGGGGTTGGATGTGCTCAGCCTGGAGAGCAGAGCTGGGACAAGCAACAGCTGATCTCAGCCTTTCCATCTCTAGAGTTACAGAAATAATGGGAATGGGAGCCACAGAAACGACAGAGAAACTTTTCTGTGAGGCAGGAGGAGAAGATAACAGGTTAAGAGTCAAGAAGAAGATGGAAACGGCAACGGTGAAAATATTTCCTGGCCATAAAAGAGTAATTGACAACAAGAGCAGTCTCTAACTTGAAGTGTTTATGCATCCCCAGCTTCGGTGGTACTTGAAACCTGGCTGGGAACAGCCCTGATTTGCTTTTCTGGTAACCCTGCTTTGAGCAGCACTTTCACTGGGGCATTTTCAGAGGCCCCTTCCATCCTGAAGTGTTCTATGATTGACCTCCTAACACACTGAAATGATTTCTGAGCATTTGAAATGTGGATAAGGCAAGCAAATCTCATTTCAATAAGCTTAGGGGATTTTTTTACAATATTATGAAAAAAAATTCCAAGAAAAAAATGGAACGTGGTGGTTAATCAGCAGATCAGATCCTGTTTCAGGTAGTTCTTTCTGATATTTTTCTACATATTGGAGTTGTGGTTGGTTGGTTTGGTTTTGTTAGTAAAAAAGCCTAAATATGAATTGAGAAACTAAATGTTGCCTACTGAGGCCACTTACAGGTATCAAAGTTGCAAGTTTGTTGTTGGTTTTTTTTTTTAAGCCACTTTAATTCAAAATATATTACAAGACAAGCAAACAGTATAAAAATGCAACTGGGACCAAAAAAAAAAAAGTAATAGAAATATTGCAGTAAAACATGTTAGACATCCCCAATATTACATGATCAAGTACATCTTGGAAAGGATCATAGAAATAGATTAGAAAAAGATGGGAGTCATTCTTCAAAGCTTAAGATGTCTGCAGGGATTAGGGAGATTTTGCAACTGCTGAGTTTGGACATTTTCACTTATCTGATCCCGAGCTCTTTTGACAAAGCAAGCAAGGCATGGAATGAGCTAAATGGGCCATGTGTCAACCCAAACTCCCCTGGCAGGAAGTGCAGAAGCTGAGTTTTCATTGACAAATAACAGTGCAGTTATTTGGATGGCAGGGCCCCGAACACCTTGTTCAGCCTGAAAGGAAAAAAAGAAGTAATTATTTCTGGCCTTTTAGTCTGGCTTCGAAATTACCCATGATGAGCACATTCAGATGGAGTCAGATATGATATAAAGAGGGGAGAAGGACAAACAAGAAGTCCCAAACACCAATTCTTTAGTTATAAATTTTATCTTCCAAAGGTATGTCTACAGTGCCTGTATGAAAAATGTAATTATAGTTCGGAACCAGCAGCATTTCCTTTAGTCACTGAAAATAACAAAAGGAGCCAGAGATAAAGCACAGCATGGAAAGGAGGTCCTATGAATAGCACGTGTTTTATTTTTAAATAGTTTCAATCTACTGAAGTTTCTATACCTGTATCTAACAAACACATGGAGTCATACCCTCAGAATATCGTGTGTTGGAGTGTTTTCATTAAAGAGTCTTCTTTACAGCCTTTTCACTTCTACATTATTTTAGTAGAGTGAGGAGGAAAATATTTATTTCTAATTTTTATTTTCATTATCCTTCAGTGGCATCAGCAGAACTATTGCTTAGAGGCTTTTCTTGTCAGCTTTATCAGACAACCTTACTTAGGGAATAATTTTTTACTACAGCCACTGAGCTTAAATCTGCACCTATGTTCCCATTTCCTCTGCCTTGTGACTGTTCAACAGAATCATTATTTCAAAAGGTGGAATACTTCGTGTGAGACCCATCTTGAATATTTGTCAGCTTTCCTGAATATGTTTGCTAAAAAAAAAATAAATACAGAGTAATCTAGATTTTAACCCCACCTTTTAAGAAAGGTAAAATTGAATTATTTTCAATTACCTTATGTTTAACACAGGTTCTTCAACTCCATTGTACTGAAGCTGTAATCTGCACAGAACAAAGTGCTTGAGAAGAACCGTTTGTTTTTCACAGTATCTGGAGTTCCTGATGTTAAAGAGTTTGTGCATAATAATAAAAGAAAAATGCTGTCTGTGGAGTCCCATGAGCCTACCAGGGAAACATCAATGGCAGTACCCTGGAAGGGTGTTCTGTAGGCACAATGACCTGCAATTTAGCATGAGGAAAGGGATTCCTCCACAGTGCAGAGCATGTTAATTAACCCTAATTCTATTTTCCTCATTGGCCCATTGGCCTCACCTTCCTCTATTACCCATATATGGCCCAGTCCTAGACAGTTCTCCATTCCCTGTTTCCCCGTTGGCTTTTGTATCCCCACATGTTCTCCCTGACATTCCCTGCTGGTTGTTGTCCTTTGCCCCACCTATTCCCTCAGATTATTGCCTCCTGATGCTCCTGATCCTCTCCACGGCCTCTTAGCCCATACTTAAACCTGGACCCTCCACTGTTCCTCATCTTATATCCCTGGACCCCTTTGGCATGTGGCCGTAAATAGACAAGACCCTTCCCACCTCTTGTTTTCTGAGCTATCCATGTGATGCCTTGGGATCAGAAGAACAAATAAGAACAAATAGGAGCAGAAACAGTATTAATAACAGAAGAGATGAGACAAACAATACACACGGAAAACTAGAACAAGACTCACTGGCTCTTCCTGCCACTATATTTCCTCCTGCCTGGAAAGGAAACCCTTCTATTTGGGGTGAGAAAGAGTTCCTTTCCTGCCCCTGGCGATGTCCTGAGGTGATGTCCTGATGTCTCCAGGAATGGAGACTGGGCAAAGCCAGAGAATAAAATAGGTATTTATTGAAAGGCCTTTAGGACACACCTTGGGCAGGACAAGAGCCTGGCCAGGGCTACACCCAACATGGACCCAAAATGGGCATAAAATAAACACAAAATGGACATAAAATGGTCACAAAATGGCTGGCTGGTCACTAGATCTTACGTTTTTATAAGTTTTGGTCCATTTGCACATTGGGGTTGAATTGTCCCATTCCAGCTCCAGGCTGTGAGGTCCCATCCTTCTTGTCCCTCCTCCAGCCCACCCTTGTTTGTGCTTTGGGGCTGAAAGTTGTCCTTGGTGTGCAGCAGGAGAAGGATTTGTTTTGTGTCCCTGCTGTGTGCAGAGCTGAGTGACACTGACTGTGAGCTCAGAACTGCCCCCGGGCACCACAGAACCTGTGCCACTGGACAAAAGTCACATTTGGGTGTTCCATTTCCTCAAGGGAAAACCCCAATTTTCTGGGGGAAATACTGAAGGGGCAACCAGCAACTCGCAGTGAAGTCAAGGATTGGTCACATCAAGTGAAACCCCCATGAGATTCTTTCATTGGCCCAGTGGAATTGTGGGTGTGTTGCAGTACAGTTCACTTTTTATTTTATTTTTGCGTTTTAATCTTTTAATTTGCCTTTAGATTTTTGTGAGGGGAAAGAGACGGGCGAGATGGGCATGAGACTTCACCATCCTGCAGCAGGAAGTTTATCTCCAAATTCATAATATCCCTGCTAATGAATGTGTTAAGTTTTCTAAGGAGAATTTAAAGGTTTTCGTCTGTTGGGTTTTTAAGCATTTTACGGGTGTTATGCAGGAATTAGTTCTGTCAGTTGAATTTTGGGACAGTGTTGGGAAAAGGTTATATGTTTTACAAACTGAAGGGGATTTTTGGGCTGGGAAATTTTATCCAATTTTTTGTTCCATTTAGGAAGTGATCGAGGGGTTGGGGGAGAATTCAGGGAATGCTAAAGTTTTGGAACCCCCGTTGTCACCTCAGTTATCACATTCCTCTCACCCTGTTCCTACTCCCTCATCCTCTCAGAAGGGGTCTGGAGATGTGCAGAAAGACCCTAAAACTCAAAGGCAATTGAGTATATATTTTATTCAGCAGCACAGAGGATATCTCCATCAAAGTCGTGCATGCTGACCAGTTTGTCCACGTTCTCTTTTATCCTCTAAGAAATTACATATGGATCAAGTTTCACAAAACCCCCCGTGTATTCATTCCCCTGTTCCACCCTGTCCTGCTCCGTGTGCTAATTATCTTATCAGTCCTTTGTGCCTGTGCATTCGTCTCTGGTGGTCGTAGGTGGTCCCAAGGGAGGAAGTAAAAGGTCTTCCTCAGAGAATAAACATTTGACCCCACCTGCTGACAAATGCTTGCTGGTCCCTTGGTCACAGTCCAAGCCAGATGGTGAGTTTAACCTCAGTCTCAGGAATTTAAGGAGTCTTGCTATCTTAGTATCCTTGGGATTTAGGATAATTCCCTCCTGTCGTGGAGGTTGTCCTTCTCCTTATCCTTCATGCTTTCATTCCTTCATGTTCTCATATATCCTGCTTTTCTTTCCCAGACCATGAGTGTAGCGAAATGCAGCAAATGTTAAGCAATATGGATCACCAAAATGTCTATTTCCTAATCAATGCTCTCACAGTTTCATACCCCGTGTCTCAAAGTGGAAATTGCCAAAAGGTGCAGGAGTGCCCTGTCCACTTTCTGCCATCTCCTGTCACCTTCTGTCCCCTTCCCAGGACTAACCTAACCCTCCTCCCTGTGCCCATTCACCTGGTTCCCTCATTAAATGTTAATTTAATGAGGGGATCTGCCATTTTGTGTGCTTTGGCACCAAATTTTCCTGCCTGAGACACACAAAATGGAGGCCGTGATCATGCTCCCTGATTTCCTTATCAGTACCTCCCTTTCTTTGGGCAAAAGTTTCTTTTAAAGAGGATTTTTTGTGTCTTTAAAAGAAATAAATCTATACAACGTTATTTTAATTCTTACTTCCAATAAAATATTTTTGTTCTAAATCGGCTAATAACCCATTTTTTTAAGAAAATGCTTGATGAAAGTTTATTTTTTAGCATTATATTCTCAGAGAGTTGTGGCTAGTATTATAAACCACTGTATTTTATAAATACTGTCATTTTCTTCTGAGGTTGAAACATTACATAACTTTTCAGATGTCAGCAGTAAAATTGCATTCAGTCATGTGCACTGAAATGACAAATCTAGATTAAATTCCTATTTCTGTAAGTCTTCCATCAATCATGGGCAAAAATCCAAACACTTGTTCTTTTAAAACCCAAAACTTCCAAATCCATGCTCAGTAATTTTTGAATATTCAGGAAAACCAACCTTGAATTGTGAATTTAGACCAACTCAGAGAACAGGAATTCAGCAGCAGACTGAAGAGCAACTGAGAAATCACTTTCCTCCCCCCACTGTTTATTTCAGTCCAAGTTAAATGACTTCTGTTTATGTATATTTATATTAAATTTCATTGCTAGTATTAAGGAACTACCTGAGTTCCCCTTCCCACCATTCCTGTGGCATTTTAAATTAAGAGTAAAACATAATTTCTGCCAAGGACTGCAGCTGGCAAGACAAAGGACCCTGCAAGTCCTGAGTGACAATGAATTGGACAGAAAAATAAAGAATCACCCCAATTTTGTGAAACTGCAGTTGGGTTTGTCTGTCTTTATTCAGGGAAACTAAAGGAGGATCAGGAAAAAGCAGGGAAAAAAGGAAAAGCAGGGCAGCAATAAGTCCACCTGCCTTAATGGTGTTAGTGGATATTATTAGTTATGATCCAGGGAGTTATGTAACAATTTTATACATGCGAAACATAAACATTTTAGTGTCCTTGCAGTATCACTCCTAAAGCATCCTCAGAGTGAGTGCTCAGCCTCCCCACCTCATTAAATGCCTAGAACAGGATTTGAACTGTAAGAAATTGCTTTCCTATTACTTTCTAAAGGCAGCCTACTCCATTCACCCTTGCTTTTTTTAAGCTTTAAATTGTACAAGGCACCATCTTATGCTGTAGCCTCCATCCTGCATAGCATTTGACATGAATTTCCTTTTTTATATAGAATGGAATGGAGAGCTTTAATGACTGTTGGGTTTTTCAGCTGCTCTGATGTAGAAAGAGTACAGGGAGCAGGGAGAAAGTGCATATTCTCAATAGGCTTCCTAACAAAATGTAGGATCACATGACTTTTTACACATTTTTCTCCCTGTGATTTTGTTCCATCTCCTTCCCACGATTCAATCACCTGTGCTTGTCATCTGATTTCTGACACTTTGATCCTTGCCTGGCTTCTGACAAGCAATTCACTCCTGTGAACTCTGTACATGGCTCTGGTGAGGTTGTGTAGGACCAGAAAATCCCTTCAGTTTTACATTCCAATCACCTATACATCTTCAATTCCCTTTGCTTTTGTTCTCCCCCATGTCAGTAATTGTCTGGGTCATTTCCCTGAGGGAAAAGCATCATTACAGGCCAGGCTTGTTTGAAAATTACCATGTTTTGACTTTAATTTGGAATCAAAACTTCATCAAGCTTGTGCTGTAAGCACTGGGTTTCTAAACTGTCATCAGTATCTGAGACAAAATTTCTGTTGGCCTATTGGTATTCGTGTTGTGTTACTCAAAACCAGACATGACAAAATCTGCTCAAAGGCTATTCTGGGTGTGCCTTCATCTCCTCTGTGCTGGCTGACGTGAACCCCAGCTCCTGCAGACCCTGTCTGCTGCTTTTTCACCTGTAACTTGCAGCAGTATGACTTTTGTTCGTGGGGTAACTTTGTGAGGGGCTGTTTGTTCTGCAAAAAACAGAATTTTCTGTTTGAAAATGCAGTGCTACAAAAACACAGCTCCAGCACACGCTGCAGCTGACAGATGACTCATTTTAATACAATGTACTTCATCTGAACGTTGTTAAACAGCACTGAAAGGTTGTTTTTACATGACCTGACACCTTTGCATTTCATTTCCTTTTCCCAGTAGAGAAAATGGATGTTAACATTTTGCCACAGAGATTCCTCTGTGCATTGTCACACCCTGTGATGGAAATACTGTGCAAATGGATATGGTGTCACCTTCACTCCCCAGATCCAGAATGAGTGGGAGCTCTCTGCCTCCAGTGAGATTCCAGCTATTCCTTTGTAAGATAAAAATATTTTGCTTTGGTTTTTATGTACCTCTTGTTTTACATTCCAGCTGCTCAATTAACATTCAGTTAAATTGCAGCTCTCCAGATTTGCTTTGGAGTGGTTGATGCCTAATCAACATCATTTTTATTCTGGGCACCTCGGTGAAAAACCCAAGTACGAATAAAAGGAACCTGGAATTCTCTTGATAGAGTGAGTGCATGTGATGAACTGCTTGAGAAAACTTGCTGTATTTTTGGGATGCCACAGACAGAAACAATTTGTTAGGTCTGGAACATGAATTTTAGAAATTAATCAATATACTAGTCAATGCTATAAAAACCACTTCTGTGGTTCTTATAATAAATGGGAGAAGAGTTAGACTCTCCACTGAGCAATGCTTTTAAATTAAAATTCTTTTTCCAGAGTAATTGAACTGACACATTTCCTATGTTAAATTGTTTTAAATGCATACTATGTTAAATTGTTTTAAATGCGTAAGTCTTCTATCTACTAGTTGCCTCCTCAAAATTCATCATAAAATCATAAACAAGCTCTCCTCTGACTTAGTATTTATCTTCTGTTGATGTAGTGTTCAATGAGGATCTTCTAACCAACATTTTATTGACAGGCAAATTTGCAAGAAAATCTTCACTAAATACTTCTGGTTTAAGAATCTCTTTGCAATTTTTGAAAGTTATTAGTGTGGTGCATCTTTGCTGAAATGCAAATCTGGATTAGATTTCCTCTCTTCCAAGAGCCAAGATCACACATGCTTTACCCCTAACATGAGCTCAACACTTCAATCTGTGCTCACTGGTACTTTCTGAGTGTTTCAAACACTTGTAAACAGGTATTTACAAAACTGTTTCAGCTCAAAGAGAATAAAAATTGAGTTTCCCAAGTAGCTTTTGTGCTCACCAGCTCTCAAACTGTGTATGTTGGAGGCATTCAGCAGGTAAATGCTTTGCCAAAGTCCCATTTTATGTGTAATTCTTTGTTCGTGCTGGGATTTCGAAATTAAAGGTTTCCATGTAAATTATTTGCTCTATTTTAGAGAAAATTCCACCTTCTCGTGTGTGTTTCATTTCTGAAGGATGGAATGACACCAGAAATATCCTGCCTAAGGGTGATACTGCCTGGAGCACATTCCTTGCCACCACATGTGCAGTAAAACCTGTCCTGTCTTGTATAACTTTATTTTCTTGTCAATAAAATAAATAGTGCCTGGGAGCACAGATATGATGTGTGGCACACAAAAACAGAGCTTTATTTACTCTGTCATCAGTTATTCAGGACTACATTTAATTAATACAGTTAAAAAGTATGGGTTTTTAATTGCACAACCCTTGAGGTTCATGGAGGTTGTGGGGCTTTACTGCCAAGTGAATGTGACTATGGGATGAAGATTCCTTTCATAGAATCCATTAATTATGATGATAATATTCTTGCCTTTGGTTTTGAGGAATGCTTCTTCTTTCTTCAAAGTGACTTTGCAGCAAGAACCCTAAAAATACAAAGTTTTTGTCATTATCAATGCATATTCTTTGGGTTTAGGGTTATATTTTTAACAGCAGAGAAGTCTTGGTTATATCAAGGTGAATTATATTTGTGGCCCTCTCAAATATACTCATTAACTCTGAAAACCTTTTTAGATTTAGTTCTGCTATATCCTTCTTACTGCAAGAGCTGAAGGCAGATTTCCCAGTTATTAAAA
The DNA here is from genome assembly GCF_009819655.1 of Sylvia atricapilla. NCBI lineage: Eukaryota > Metazoa > Chordata > Aves > Passeriformes > Sylviidae > Sylvia > Sylvia atricapilla. The sequence goes on from NC_089174.1 coordinate 1,994,746, forward strand.
TCTGTGTCATAGTGTATAAAGATAAATATATTTCTTACATAGCGTATGAAGAACGGGAAGACAAACATGAATTAATATTATTAAATCTGTCTGTGCTCCATCCTCTTTTCCCTGGAACAGAAAAGTCCTAGCTCAGACCGAATTTTATGAGCTCAGTTAAATGCTGATTATTCTTTTCCTAGTGCCCAAAGCATCCACAGCACACTCATCTGACTATCCGAGCACCATTAAGCCAAGTCCCTGTTGCTGCTCCGGAGTGTGGATAATTATTTCTGCTCTGTGTTTCTCAGCAGGAGCCTCTCTCTCAATGAGGATGCTCAGAAGTGATGGTTCCTGGGGGCTGCCTCGTGAAGATGCAGCCCTGCCTCAGTCAAACTCCTCTCCATCTGTTAGAGGGTGCTCTTAACTACAGATCTGCTTCCACTCTGGAGAGGGGCTGGGTTTTAATTCACACACTGGTTTGAAATGTAACATTTCAAGCAGCAAGAAATAAACCATTGACTTTGGGATGAGCAATAGAGCAATAAAGAGGACGAGGCAAAGTTCTGAGTAAATATTCACCAAGGGGAAAAAAAAAATTAATTGTGAGTTTGGCTGGTGGCTTCTTTTCTGATTAGGTTCATAAATAGCATTTCTTTCCTGTGAGAAGTTGGGAATGTTTGGTGACAAAAATAACACCTAAGACATGCAATCAGTCTGTTTGCATACTGCCCTGTTTTACAAATCTCACTGACCTTTGCTATTTCCTTTATTTCTACCAAGCACTAAGAACCTGGGTGATATTTTCTGATGTTGATTTTGCTCTGATAACTTTGAGGTGTGTTACATGTGTGTGTTCTATCACCCTGCAGGCTACAGGGGCAGGATAATGAAAGCAGGATAAGCTCTGAATGTGATATGAAACATTCCTCCTTTTTTTCTCTCTTTTTTTTTTTTTTTTTTTTTTTTTTTTTGGTAACAAAATGAATTCTTTCAGAGCAATGTGCTGCTCTGTTTTGCTTTTAACAAAGCCCAAACCCAAGTAGCTGCCCTGCTTAGTAAGACCAACACACATTTTTTGGCAGGGCCAACATGTTTTGAAGGACAGGCTGAGAGGTGAAAGCTCTCTGAGCTCTCCAAGGCACCAAAGCTGCTTTCCATGAAGTCTACTGACAACCAAGAGAATATCTGACCTCTTGTTGGGTTACAGCCAAATCATATTATAATGCTTTTTTCTCTTGGTTCATTTGCCTGATAAGGTAACAAGACTTCAGCAGCAGTTTTAGCTCAAGGGTGTTTCACTGTGCTTTCAGCTTTATGTGGAACAGTTTCTCCCTGAAACAGATTCAGTCGTGGCCCAGATTTTGGGTAGTATCTGTGGGCTGCAGGAATTTAGCACAGGATAGGCAGCTGTCAGTTAACTTTCTGGAAGAGTTGTAAAATACCTTTGCATGAGATGTTGTGAGTATATTTGATCTCTGCTGGCTAGCTGGGAAAGAAATGGCAACGTTTCAGAGGAGAATTTCCTGCCCCTTGCAGTTTTTACATTTGATAATCATTAGTCAAGATCATGAGAGGTGCTTGAAAATAACTGTGTAGGACAACACGCCTAATTCTGGCTTTGAGAACTTGTTAGGACAAAAAAAAAACAAACCCAAAGATTTCAATCAACACACCAGCCCACCAGTCTAATCACATATTTAAATTTCATTTCTGTTAACGCCTTTCCTGCACAACACTGCCCTATTGTGAAGTACAGACATGGGCTTGTTGAGGCTCCCAGAGACTTTCCCCAAAGACCAGCTGTTCTCTTTTTCCTCCTTGTTTTACATTTAGCAGGCTGATCCAGTAGAATTGTCACTTTGTAAGTGTACAGGGAGGGGACCTGGAGTCACTTGAAGCTGTGTAAAGGTCAGGATCAGGTGCAGAACCCAAGGGATGTAACTTGCAGATCCCCACTTAAACACTGCAGTTCATTCCCTTTTATCAGTTCGTTCCCTTTTATTTTATCAGAGGTGCAGTATCAGCTGGTAAGCAGGGCGTGTAATTGCCCTTATCAATTAATAATGACAGGTCCTGTCTTGCCCTCTGTAAAGAGGATTGGAATCCTCTGTGGTGACACAGGGAATGCTCCTGATGCACATTCCTGTCACCCCAACACCTCTTCCTGGATTTCAGTGCCCTGACCTTGCTTGCCTGCAGGGATTAATCAGCACAAATAACTGCTGTGCAGAGTTTTGTTAGGCTTTACACCTAAAAAAGGTGCAGGTGCACTGCAGGGGCTACAAACCTCACTCTAGAGAAAGAGAATTGGAACACCAGCAGTGCTTTTTATGGAGACTGGTTTGTACAAATAGCACTGAGCCTGTAACAGTGATCTCCCCCGGAGAGGTTTGTCAGTGGTGTTTGGGGTGTTCATGTGGCAGGTTCTAGGCAGGAATTGCCCAGTACCAGGGAAATGCTGAGTTACCACTTCTTCCTTGTGTGGTTTGACTCTTTTTAAGTGAGGTCCAGTAAAGCCAGAAGCTCCCCACAGTGCTGCTGACTGGATTTCTCAGGGAGTTTTGGCAGAATAGACAGATGTGTGCAGTAGTGGTGGGTTTTTCTGTTTTGTTTTGTTTGAATAGAGGACCCTTGGATCAAAAGCTGAGTGAAAAACTGATGAAACTCACAGAACTGAGTCTGTGCCTCCCCTACCAACAGTATGTTTTAATGTTCCAACACAACCATCTACCCCTGTGCCCGTAGATGTGAAGAACCAGCTGCAATTAACTGGTAAATTTAATTAAAACACCAGCTAGACCCACACATTCACTTTTCCATTCAAATCTAGATCTAGTCTAAAAAGGCAAAAGTTTTAGTTCAGAAGCTGCACATATCTATGAATGTTCATGGACTTTGGGTCCCACTGTGAGTACTGTGCAGAGCAAAACCTCAATAGCTCCTTTAGACAGAATTCTGAATATTGCAGGGTGCAGGGGGACCTGCCACTTGAAATGTCCACTGGCCACAGAAAAGTAAAAAGTCAGTTTCTAGCTTTACCAGAGCTACAGCCTTTGTATTGGAAACTATGCGCTGCAGCATGGGATGAAGTATATTTTCTCAGACAGAAAGAACAGGGTAAATAAAGTTTACTGTGCTGAAAAACAACTTTTATTATACAATGTAAATAGGTAACTCATAAAAAGAGCTGGGGAAAATTCAGTGAGGATTTGAAGCTGGAATTTGATTCAGAGACTTCCAATGCCTGATAGCTCATTTCTTAACCCTGTTCCTGGGAGAATGGAGATTTTTCTCATGAAGAAAAAATACACTTAATTTTTTTTTTTCTTGTAAATAAATATCAAATATTCTCATTAATTTTAATGACTTTTGCATGAGCCAGAATTTCAGCAATGACTTTTTTTTTTTCCCCTTCAGAACTAGTAATTTCCAAGAGAGTGAGGTTTTAAATAAATCAAGAGTGAATTAACTTTTTTTCTTTTAGTTTTTTTTATTCCCTTTGGGAAAATATAATTTAAAAAATCCTCTTGTTTTCATCACCACTTTCTTTCTCTTGCAGATATATTTGAGTGTTGCAGGCAGTGCATACTTGTTGCTTCTTGGATTTCCATTCATGGAAATATCACACAATATCACACACTATCACACTATATCAATATCACACAGCTCATACATCACCAAAGGGATCCGTTCTCTCAGTCCTTAGATTATAAATGTGAAAATAAATACATAGAGATCTTGAGATTGGTCTGGCACCCTAAAATCTTCCTATTGAGTGCTGACTCAGTCCTAGTGTCTAAATCTCTAGTTTAAGTACAAGTCATAAATATTCCTACAGCTTTTTTCTTTCAGATACAACACTATAAATACTTTGAGGAACTGAGAGGTCCAAATGCAAATTTTCCTCTTTATCTTTTGCATTTGACCATTTTGAGGATTTGCAAATGGAGTTACTGAAAGAGCTACAGCTGGATGAGTTCAAACATTATCTGAGTTGTTCATTAGTTTACTGTTACTTGGTGTAAATCTCCCAACCTTATTGGAAAAAAAAGGAGCTTTGGCCACAAATTCTGCCTTGCAATAAATCGCACCTATCCCTAATGTGGTTGATACTTTTAAAAGTGCACACTTATCAATGCAGTCTCTAATTTTAATGGCCAAATTCTAGGACATGGAAGAAACTCTGTGCATGTGGAGAACTCACCCCTATTCGTAGAGGGAGACTAAAGAGCAAATAAGTGACACTTCCAGATTTCTTTGCTCTCCCAAGATTTTATTATTAGATTACTTTGGTCTAATTAATTGGACTCTGAGCTTCTTATTGGGAGTTCTTGTTCTTGTTCTGCTTCAGACCTAGACAGCTGATCTTAGATAGATGGTTTACTGGTAAGTTCCTCAAGTTTCTCCCTAATTTTCAAGTGCTGCTGCGGGCAGGGATTGTCTTATGCAACAAAAATATATTAATTTTAAATTTCTTTGCTGGAGGGCTGGCTGCTCCTGCTTTTGCTTTCTCCACTCATCCAAGAGTCCTGGTGGTAGTTAAACACCTCTTAGGGAGAGCAGCTTCTGCTCTTCTGTACTTCGAAGTGCCAGAGACTGAACCTTCGGTAGATAAAAACCCCACATGAAGTCATTAAAGCATTGAAAATGGTGGGAAGGATTGCAACTTAACAGATGTTGCTTCTGGCTCTTAGTGCAGCATTGTCGTGGCATTTGTGTGAGGAGAAGTTAAGAGGCTTTTCGGAGCGTGGGATCAGTCATATCTGTGGCTTTACACGGTGTGGGATTTTTTTGTCAGAGATAATTGTTTTTAAGGTGTCAGCAGAAGCTCAAGCCTTTATCATTGCTGAGCAGGCTGAAGTGCTCGAGGGCTTGTACTTCGGAGATGTGCAAGATTTCTGAGGCTTTCTCTGCTGAGTGTGCTGTAGATGGAGCACTCTGTTTTGCTTGTAGCTCGAACCATTCCTGACCTTTTCCCCTGCAAACTGGCGATTAATGTTCCCAGATCTTGCTAGCATAAGAAAATGTGAGAAAATTGCTGTATTTTTAAAAGAAATCACTGTGAGCTGAATTTCAAGACAAGTCCTTTCACCTGGATAAAACCTGGGCTGTGGCTACTGTCAGCCTTCAGAGTGCTGGGGTTTCACTGGTCCTGGTGAAAATTGAAGGGAGAATTTGATTTGCAGCTTCTGATTTGTGCCCAAGGGATGAGCTGGCATGGGGGATAAAAGAGTTTGCATGCAGAGGGGATTCACCTGTCTGGAAGCAGGAATGCCAGAGGTGGAACAGCCTGGGAGTGAGAGGAGCTGCCTGGGGTGGTGATTATGGAGCATCTCTGGCATTGCCCTGTGGATATCTCAGAGTTCCAGGGCTCAGGGGCTGCCTTGGGGCAGCAGGATGGATCCAGGTGGTGCTCACAGGAGTGACTTTGGTGTGAAGGAACCTGCTGTGATGCCTCATTGCAGACCCCTCGTAGAACTTGTGGCCACAGGGACACCACCCAAGGCAGTGCTTTTTGATTTATTTACTTTTCCTTTTTTTTAATGTTCCAACACAAACATGTTTAATTTGCCTCGGGAGGTGCACTTAAAATTTCCCAACAAAAGAAACATCTGGAAGCTGCTGAATTGCTTGTTTTTGCAGCCAGGGGATAACCTGAAGGTTCTTAGCATAATGCAGATCTGGGGACTTTGGTTTGGACAAATAAAAATCTGTCTGGCTCTGGCAAGATGCTTTTCATTCTGTCTCCAAGAATTACATATTTTTGTTAGAGCTTTGAGAGGAGATCGAGAAATAATGTAGTCTTTTGTCATATAAAGTGTTCCAGCACAGAGTTTGTTTTGTGGCTAATGGTTTTTGTTATCCTGCCTGTACTGTAGAAAGTCTGGGAAGTATAAAGACCCTATGAGTGACCTTTTGGGAAACTGTCTCTACCCTGAGGTTGGGATGGGACCAGATGAACTCCACAGGGTCTTTCCAGCCCAAATTGTTTCATGACTTTTGTTATGTTTGCCCATCTGAGACTTGGGTGTGATGTAACACACAGCAGCAGGAAGCTGAAAGTTTAATTTCCTCTTTTGGGATGACATAAGCAGACAGTACATGGGCTGTGTTTCCAATTCCACACACAGTTTTGCCTTTTGGTGTTGCAAACATTTTTCCCTTGTGCACATGGGCAGATGGGTGGCTTCTGCAGGGGGTCCTGGGAATGCTGTTTCTCGAGACTGCCACAAATAATATGAATACTTTTGAAAGACAGCCCTGCTTTTATGGAGCTGTTGTGCTGCTTAATTACATATTTAAGGCTAAAACATAGACCAGATGTATTTGTTTTATGGTTGGCATAATCTCAACTGTTTTAATTGCACTTGAGTGTATGGATAAATTCCTTGTATGCGTGAGCCATCAGAACTGTATTTAAAAAGAAATTATAAATATCTCTGGTTTGTTATCCAGCCAGACTGATCTACAGTTAACAGTTCTCAGAGTTTGACCAGAAGTTCTCCTGTCCTTGAGAATTTCTATTGAAAGAATATTCCTTAATAAAATACCAGGTGAAACTTATCTCATCTGAAACAGGAAATTTTACTTGATTTTGGTCTGAAATAGACTAATGCTTACCAGAGACTTAGAAAGTAATCCTCAAAGCAAAAAGCCCAGGAAATCCCAAAACCATAATCAGACATAGCATACATGTCCTAATTTTATTTTCTTTACTTTTTATTTTTAATCCTCTATGTTTTATCTCATGAGAATACTCTCTATTTCTTTTCCTGTCTCTGCTCAATGTTAAGACCTTTTTTTTTAGGGTACTTATTTAAGATTGTGTCTTCAGCTCTGGATTGTACCTTCATGAATCCTACAACTCCACTAGCCCTTAATGGTAGATTAAGTTTGGAGATAGTCACCAGTGGGGAGAATTGTGCTGCTCTGGAGACAGGCTTCCTGACTGGTTTTCCCCTTTTATATTGCCTCTTTAAATGAGATGTTACATTTCAGAGGATAAATGTGGTAAAATGTTTCTTTGTGTATTCCCCCTGTTGTTAATAAAATAAATAAGATCGGGCAAGTCAATGCATTTCTTAGCAAAGTCTCATCTGGTTTTTTTTTTATTCTGTTGTATTTGCTGGAGAGTGGTTTTGGTTTTAATGCTGCACAAAGCCATAGTTAGACTTGCCTTTTCTGTCTTTGATCTGTCTTTTAATAAAGCAAGACAAGGGTGTGGTTATTGTCAGAATTTACTTCTGGAACAGAGTAATAAATGAGGTTTTAATGGGAAGTTGGAAACACAGATGATTTATGGCTTCCTACAACACTCATTAGACATCTACATCAGCGTGCAACATGCTATAAATTATGGTACATGCTGTAAAAAGCCATAAATTGTCATTTTCAATGTGAGTTATCAGCATTAAAGACTTTTATTCCCTGCTGTTATTGTGAGTTTCCACGGCTTCCTCAGCAATTCCCTGACTAATGATTTCAGCAGCTGCAGGAAGATGACCCAGAGATGCAGTGGCTGATTAGGCAACACAATTGCCTTAAAGCTGGGGAGTCAGAGGTTAAACTGCTTTATAGAGAAAATATGATCTATTTGCCTGGTAACATCCCTAACGCTGAGCATTTCTGAATATCATTTGCACCAACTGCATCATTTTTCCTGGTGGTTGTTAATATCTGCCTACTGAAAACCAGAAATGCTTTAAAAATACCAATATCCCTTCGAGATGAGCTCAGTCCTGTGGAGCAGCTCAGTCTCTGCTGTTGATCTGCCCATCACAGGGACTGCAGCAGGGGAGATATTCTGATATTGGTGATATTGCTGGAGCAGTTGTGAGACTTTGAAAGGATGAGGAATCAAATCGCCGGGTTGTGTGCTTGGCTCCGTATTGCAAATCGACTGGAGTGGGGCTAAATAAGGTGAGGGAATTGCAGGGAATACTGCAGGATTTTTCCTTGTGCAGAAATTGGCTCTGGGGAAGGTGATGTGTACCTCCAGGTGAGCAGTGGTTTCATTTCCAGCTCTGTGCAGGAAAAAGGCAAGCAAGGCTGAATCAAAATACCCTTCTGATTTTAGACACCTTCGAGGTTCCTTTGGTTTGAGAAGTGAGTGGTACCTTTTAGGCTGCCAGCTATAAAGTGTCATGATGGAAACTACACGCTGCAGCTTCCAAATGCAATGCAAACCCCAAATCATCTATCCTGGCTCTTCCAAGAAATTCTTTCTGACGAGTCTGTTCCTTTCCCTGAACACTTGTGTGCATTGGGGAGGTTTTTCTTCCTCTGCCACACCTTCATTAAATCTTACTTTAGCAAGGATCTTTCCTCATCCAGCCTCTTCCATTTCAGGGTGCTGAAGACAGAGAGGGACATCTCTCTGAAAAAGCCCGGTTGTAATCTTGTTTTAGGCATGATGAAAAGGATAATTCGGATAAAATGAGTTTTAACATTTTACTAGCCATTTTCGTTCCATTATAAGAGAAGAGCTTTTTGTGTTCCTCCATCCCCCCATCCCTCTCGCTGCCTACTAAAGAACATTTTTAGCTAAATCGTGCCCTCTAGTGCGTCAGCTCGGCTGGATTCAAATTACAAACCTTTGTCGAGACCGAGGTGTCTTTTTTTGTTTGTTTGTTTGTTTGTTTGTTTGTTTTTTTTCCTTTTGTCTCTCAGGTAGCTTGGAGAATTAATCAAATATAGTTCGTATAAATAGCTAATTTATACTTTTTGCCAGGTGAGAGGAAGGGCAGTGTGTCTGTAGCTATGATGTGTTCGTAAAGCTGCCAGACTTTGCTGGTAGTGCCTAATTCTGATTTAGCAGTAATTTCAGAGCCCTCCATGGCATGGGTGACCTCGAGAGCATCCCAAGCCAGAAAAGATGAGGCCAATTAGAAATAAATTCTGGTTTATCCTTTTACACTAGATCTGTAGTGTGTCTTGTTGATTGCACTGAAAAGGGCCAGTGAACATTAGGAATTAAACAAAACAAAACAAACACACACACAAAAAAAACCCAAAACCAAAACCAAACCCAAAAAAACCCCCAAAAAACCCACCAAAACAAAACAAAAAACAAAACCCAAAAAAAAGCAAGCAAACAAACAAACAAACAAAAACCACAAAACAAAACAAAACAACACCACCAAACTTACCTGAAGTAACTATATAACCTGAATAAAATAACTGTTGACTTAAGTCCAGGAGCACCTCTTAGAGTCAGGAACGATGAACAGCTTTTGCTGACTGCTGATTCCAAGCACTGTTTAAATTCAGCCTGAGGGCTGCAATATCTTGTGGTTTGGGAACAGCAGAATAGATCACCCTGTCCCTTAAAATGCTCACACACTCTACATATTCAATTACACTTCACATTTTATAGTCATGGAAACTGCATCTGTAAAATGAGTTTGCCATTGTTCAATTCATTCAGATTTATTGCAAAACCAGACCTTGTGCCATCAGTTCTCCCTTGCCTTCAGAGGGTATCACCAAGACTTTTATGATCAAATCCTGTGAGACACATTTGAATGGAAATTGTGAGTGAAGCGAAAGAAGTATTTTGTGTTCAGTGTGCATTTCATTACATAAGCATCTTTCATGAAAAAAATTGAGGCTCTAGTCTTGCAGGAGTATTTTACAACTTCTAAGACATGGAATTTATTCACACGCTGAAGTTTTTTGTGCTTTTAAGATATTCCTCAACTCTTACCCTTAAAGGTTATGTAATAAAATAATTTAATTCTCAAATGACCTTTGATTAGTGGCTCTACTTGATTTACATTGAGGATTTATTTTAATCTGCTTTGAAAAAACTACAAATCTGAAACTTTAAAGAATGGGATATCTGATAAATTCAGCTTCACTAAGGAACTTTGCCTGCCATTTGCTTTAGTGTTTTTCCAAAATAGTGGGTTTTTTTGGTTGTGTTTTCTATTTGGCTTTTGTCTGTTTTCATTTTTTTTAATGAATGTTTTTGCATTTTGGAAGTTGAACATGTTGACTTCTTCCCAGTGAACTTTTGGGTGATGATGAGGAATCTCAACTTGTGAAACATTTAGAATTCGGGAACAATTTATTTCTCATCTGCTCAAGAGTGATCTTTAAGCAGTCACATGTACATATCTCAAGATGCCATGATTTTTTTTTACCACTCTCCTATGATTATTGAAGAGAAGTAATTAAAAATACAGAATCTAGTAGGATTGAATTGAACGATGCTATAATGATATCTGATTTCAGTTGGGCTTTGAAGGTGAGAAGGGGAACTTCCTCATCTGTGATGAAGTCTCTTTTATATCCTGGAAGGAATTTCTGCATCCTCTTAATCCTGGATGAATTACTGCAGCCTCTCACACAAACTTTGCAACCAGTGGGAGACACAGTCTGCAAGGCCACCCAGAACAGTGAATGTGTGATGACTGAAAGAGTTGCATGGTTCATGCCACCAGCTTTTGCCAAATTAACATCAGGCCAGGTTTAAGAACAAAAAGAACACATGTGCGAACCTCCAGTAAAGGTTTTGCAGTTTACATGAGGAAGTTTTAAACGAAACCAAGGGAAGAGCTATGAAGTTGGTATTTTGAGCAATAATTTCTGTTTTGGAGACTGCTCAAGAAACTTCATTGTATTGTCCTAGGCAGGATTTATGATTTCTCTCCTGCGTCCCATTCACTGTGATTCCAACTGTGTCAGCATGCTCAAGGTCTGTTTTTCAGTAACAGATGTTTTTTCCCACTTCTGCACAAAGTAACTGCAGCTGATACTTAATCATAAATATCTCTAAGAAGATATTTTTAAATTAAAATGATAGAAATTACTTCGAAATTACCACACGCTTGAAATATACACACTGCATTTATTTGTTTTGAATTGATGAATTGTTTATGGAGCACATACACACATATCCTTTTGTTCCAAAATGAATGGGTAGAAAAATTTGGAAACATTGGCTGAAAAATTTCTTTCCATTTCTAGCTTGCCTCTCCCTAGCTATTAGTCAGCTGTGTATATAAGAGCTCTGTCTCGATGAAAATAAATCAGTTGTGCTGATTAAAAGTAGCTTAATTGTCTTCCAGTTGCAAGGATATTACAAAGCTTTCTCTTTCCAGTGGTTAAAAGCCTCTTTCTGATTTCTCACCTAAATTTATTTATGGCCACACTTTGTCTGGCTGACTTAAGATCTTGAATGTCCATTACTAATACCCAAAATGTTTGCTCCTTGGAATTTTGAAGATCCCAGTGAAAAGTCCTCTATAGCAGAACCTGTGGTACTATCTCGAGTTGGAGAGGAGGACTCTGTTTTGGAAGAAAATTCTTATATTCTCTTTCCTGACGGATGTTTCACGGTAATTTCCATTCACTGGATATTAAAAAACACACAACTTCTGTAGCTGGCCCTGAACTCAGATATTAGCAAGTAAAATATTAACGAAGTATTGAAATGTCCATCTTCTTTGCTGACTAAAAGCCATAGGTAATAAATAAGATTTGGTCCAAATTCCTTCATCTGGGCCAGAGTTGATTTTGCAAATACATTATGGTAAAAGGATGGAATTCATCTGTCGTTCAGTATAAGAACATGGAGAGTAAATTCCATTCACAGGGATGGAAATTCCATTCCTGAATGTGTCCTGAAGCAATTCTGGATTTGCCTTTGCCAAGCAGCTCTTTATTTGCTTTTGTATGAAAGGCAGCTGATACCAGGTTTTCAAACTGATATTCATCCATTTAAAAATACATAAAAAAAGAAATTTCATTTCATGTTTGACCTTCAGATTTGAAGATTGTTTGTGGCAGAAGTTTTGTTCTTTTGTCCTTCCTGCACTGGCAACGATTTCTGCAAAGGATTTGCAGGAGTTTGAGGCATCCCAGTTGTCATTCTGCTTCTCCAGAGGAGACTGCAGGAAGGACAGTGTGTCATTACTGCTTGCTGTGGAACAAGTATTTTCATCTGGTAGCTCAGTGGAAAGCAGAAACTGATGATCTTGTGCAGGTGTAGACTTTTTAGATTACAAGACAAAAAAAAAATGCAGCCTGGTGTGAAAACTCAGCTGCTAAACTTATGAAACACTTGCTGATATCCCCAAGGGTTTTCTGAAGCTGTTAGTGCTCAACACTATCAAAGAGGACCCAAAATTACATTTTACTAGAAATTTTGGAAGTTCTGTCTGTGTAGTAGCAAGGACAAATTAAAAATGAGAATCACAGAGTGCAAATTCATTGCTAGTACAGCACTGAATAGATCTTTGTGCTGAGAAAACGAACTGTCTTTAAAAAACATGTAGAATATTGTTGATTTCTAAGGAAGCCTTTAAAAAGGCAGGATGGTGATGGTTTATGATATGTATGTTCTTGATTAAGTCTCCTCGCTAATTTTCTCTCAATATATTCTTATTGTGGCTATTGGAAAATTAAAGTCATGCAGAAGAACCTGAATGTTTTGGTGACATCCTCTAAATCCCTGAGGCTGTAATAATTCCAAGACAATATATTTGTGGAACTTTTAATAACAAATGTGGAGGCTAGTATGAGTTCAAGCATTAGCACTGTACACAAAAATCTGTGAAGGTGTACAATTACTGGAGCACTCCATGGGTCTTCCACTGGGAAAATAATTAAAAAAAAAAGAGTTGGTGGTGCTTCGAGGGAGTAGCAAGGTTGACAAGACTTCATAGTTTGCCTTTAGCAAGGTAATTTGCTAACAAAATGCTGTGTGCCAGACTTTTGGGTCTTCTTTTGACCTCTATATAAGGTTTGAAAGAATCAAAATAAATCTTAGCATGGCAGTTAGGAGATGAAAACAGGCTCATGTGAGCCAATAAACCAAATACTGACAGTAGCAGTGATTACTGGGAAGAGAAGCAAAAAAGAGTGGATGTGCTTTAGGCATTCTGGAAAAATGATTGTAGCTTAGTTCCCACTGGCCATAATCAGCTTTTTGAACATGGTAGGAAAAAAAAGTGGTGAAATTTACTGGTTCATTCTGAAGAAATACTTCACAGAGGGTAATGTGTTCAGTGAAAGCAAATTTTTTTTTTCTTGCAAATGTTTAATGGCACATTAGACTTACCTCTAATGTATTGTAAATGATTAGTGGAATAATCTTGAAGAATGACTTTGAAATCATTACTGACTTGAACGTATTTATTACTGAGAATTCAATTTTGACACACCAGTGGTGTGACATTGTTTTTTGAATTTGCATAACAAAACTTCTGGGTTGCCTACTATAGCAAGAGTGAAAAATAGGTTAGTGATAGTAGAAAACAATAAAAGAAAATACACATTTCCATCAGTATTCCAGCCGAGCCAGCAGAATTTTATACAGAATTTTAAGTGTTCTAAAGGAGGAGAGCAGATGAGGAGGGTAGATCAGCCAGAATCAGATCTTACTAATGAATACATAAAATTCATCCTGTTGGTGAACCAATAGTGAAACATTTTTTCCTCTTCCTTGTACAGCTGTAGCCTGAACAAGTCTGTATCTGAAAAACACTGGGAATCCTTGTTGTTCTCCTTTTATATTGTGTGTAAACTCTTTATTTTCATTTCCACCTTCAGAGGCAAAGCAGATTTTGAATTATTATTAAGATGACTGTTCTGTTTATCTTCAAACATCCTGATCTAATAGTTATAAGCTTCATCTTTGCCCACCCAGAACTGAAGTGTAGCTCCCCAACCCTGCCTTGTGATTGCAGCAGTGCTTCAGGAGACAAAATTCTGCCTCAAATAAAGCACAAATGTTTCCACTGACACCACTCATGGGAACTCTGGTTTAATGTCAGGGGATTGTCACTCCTTGTATGGATGATTCTGCCGTGGGCTGGGCTTGGATGAGTAATAACCTGAGTGGGATACAGTGAAGTGCTGTAGGAAAGGATGTCTTTCTACTTGTCCTTGCCACTGGTTTCTCTGTCAGCATTTTCTGTGGTTTCTCATCTCGCAGGAGTTCTGTCAGTGCCAGTCTGGAATCAACACCCACTTCAGTGCTGGGCAGGCACCGAGCTGCTGTGCCACCAGCCCCTTTCTGCTCTGGAATTGCCAAATTCTAGAGCTGTGTCCAGAGCTGTAGCACTGGCAGTGGGAACAGCTGATGACTTGGGGTATGGGATTGGCTTTGGGGCTTGGTGTTGGTTGGTGTTGTGGTTTGAAAACAAACCAAGTGAGAGGCTCTAAGTCAGAAAATAAAATTTAATGAGAAAAAAAGGAAAAGAGAGGAAAAAATAAAATAAATGCAACAATACAAAAAGAAAAAAACACTGACAGAGTCAGAACACAACCTGATCAGGGTGATGGAAGCAGTCCAGGTGAGGTGGTCTTCCTGATCCCGTAGAAAGGTCTGGTAGCTCTGGTCCTCTGGGAATCCAGTGGGTGAGGGCTGCTTCTTCTGTCCCAAATCCCAGCTTATATCCAGGTGAGAATGCTTGGCTCCTCCCCGTGGGCGGAGCATCTCCCAATGGGATGATGAGTCATCCAGGAGCTCCTTGATAGCCCATTAAAGAGAGATAACACCTGGAGGGAATTACCTATGAGTCATGCAAAAGGCATTGATGGGCCAGTAACTGAAGATGGTGATAGAACACATCCTAAACTACAACCCAGGACAGCTGGCTGGTCTGTGGAAGGTGGGTTTGTGAGGTTTTTGGGTTGTTGTTGTGGGAAGGCAGCCATGTGCCTGGGTGATGCTGGGGGTCCTGGGCATGGCAAGAGTAGCTTTAGGGGAGGTGGCACCTTGGCAGCTGCTGTCACACACCTGATGCAGCCAAGCTCTTTGTTTCTGACATTAATAATTGAAATACATCCTGGACCGACCTGTTCTTCCAAGCAGCAAGAGGAATTAACAGTGCTGGTTGCACCCAGATCATTGTGATAACTCAGTTGTTCACTCCTTGGTGTATAAACAGGTTACACTGAGTTTTGACCTCACAAAGAATATTTAAGTCAGCCCAAATCAGCTCATGGTTATCCAGCTCCATGACTGACTGGGGCTCTGTGCAATTCTTTGGAAATTTTCAGGATTTTTAACGAGTGTGACATATTTTGTGTGTCTTTGAGTACAACTATCATTGAATTTGCCTTCCAGCTTTTTCCCTTCCAAGACATATGTTAAATGATTGGTTAAGAACACTCTTCCTGAGCCTGAACTCAAATTGAGTATTTGTTGTAGAAAATGTCAAATTCAGAACCAAGACCTAGAAATCTGTTTCTAGATATTCATTGTTGAACAGAGGGTTAGAAGTTCTGTGGGTAAGATGTTCTTGCCATGTGACTTTATCCACCCTGAATCACAATTCAGTTTACATTTTTCCTTTCCTTTCCTTTCCTTTCCTTTCCTTTCCTTTCCTTTCCTTTCCTTTCCTTTCCTTTCCTTTCCTTTCCTTTCCTTTCCTTTCCTTTCCTTTCCTTTCCTTTCCTTTCCTTTCCTTTCCTTTTCCTTTCCTTTCCTTTCCTTTCCTGTCCTTTTCCTTTCCTTTCCTTTCCTTTCACCTTTCCTCCTTTCCTTGTCCTTGTCCTCCTTTCCTCCTCCTGTCCTTTCCTTTCCTTTCCTTTCCTTTTCCTTTTCCTTTTTCCTTTCCCTTTTCACCTTTCCTTTTCATTTCATTTCCTTCCTTTCCTTTCATTTCCCTTTCATTTCCTTTTCCTCCTTTTCCTTTCTTTTTTTTCCTTTCCTTTTTTTCCTTTTCCTTTCCTTTCCTTTCCTTTTTTTTTTTTTCCTTCCTTTCCTTTTTCCTTTTCCCTTTCCTTTCCTTTTTCCTTTCCTTTCCTTTCCTTTTCCTGTTCCTTTTTCCTTCTTTTTCCTTTCCTTTCCTTTTTTCTTTTCCTTTTTCCTTTCCTTTTTTTCCTTTTCCTTCTTCTTTCCTTTCCTTTTTCCTTTTTCCTTCCTTTTTTCCTTTTCCTTTCCTTTTGTCCTTTCCTTTTCCTTTCCTTTCCTTTCCTTTACACTTCCATCCTTTCCTTTCCTTTCCTTTCCTTTCCTTTCCTTTTCCTTCCTTTCCTTTCCTTTCCTTTCCTTTCCTTTCCTTTCCTTTGTCCCAGCCCTGAATTTCACTGAACAACTGAATTGGCTGAAGTAGGTTGTTTTGTGGGGGTTTTTTTGTTGATGTTTTTTTTGTTGTTTTGTTTTGGGGGTTTTTGTTTGGGGGTTCTTTTTGTTTGGTTGGTTTTGATTTTGTTTTGTTTTGGGGAGGTTTTTGGGTTGTTTGTTTGTTTGTTTGAGGTGTTGTTGTTGTTATTTATTTTATGTAATGCAGGCAAATTGCAGCTGAGATACAAATTTCTGTACCTTTTTTTTAATCTTTCTGTTAAAAAGATATATATACCTCAAGAAAATCTTGAATTTACTTACAGCTTTTGTGTCTGTTATAAAGATGAGGGAAGCAAAACCTCAATTTTTTCCTGTGCCAGACTGAATATAGAGCTGTCCTAGAGAGTCTGAGGGAGGAGGAACAACAGGAGGTGTTGGTGGACAGAGGTGCTGTGGGGCAAACAGTCCAAAATATATTGATTTTTTCTGAACAGCTGCTTTAAAGGATTTTGCTGCTCAAAATCAATAACAACTCTTCATCAATCTTAATGAATCGAAGTGACAACTAAAAGTTTTAAGAATTGGTGGTTTCAGCTTGAAAATTATACCCAGATTAGTCTTTTCTATTTGTACATTACAGAAAGATTTAAAAAAAAATTCTTTCTTTAACAAAAAGTCAGCTTAATCAGTTTTATCTCATGGGCTTCACCCAACTGAGTTGTGTGAATTTGGAAATGTTACTGCATTTACTGTTTGCTCATTTGTTCAGAGTAGGATTTTATCACTTCTTCATCTCTGGTGGGTTTTTGTGCATCAATGTTTGGCTGCGCTTTAAACTGTTGACTTAATCTGTTGTAAATTGATACATTTTCCACAGGTTTGCAGTAATTAAACTGAATTAATTGAGCTGTTCAGTTGTTTGTAGTAAGTACAATAGTGTATTAGTACTTAATAGCTTTACCACTCACTTTTTGTGGTTCTAAAGCTGTAATTGGACCTTATGTAGGCAGTTAAAGCCTTTATTTTAATTATTTTTATTTTAATAGCTAATATTCAAGCCGTGCTTTTAGCTGAGTACAATTTTTCCTGCTGCCTGGCACTTGTTAATGACAAATAGGAAGTAAATGATGCATGTGCTTTGTCCATATGAAAACACTCCTACCCATGCCACTCTTACTGATTGGCAGCTGGATTTAGGATATTAATTAAAACCCTTTCATTTGTCCAGCCTGGAGAATTTTCAGCCCATTCGTAGGAGCTCACTGTCCATTAATCTTGTCCAAATCTACAAATTTGGCTGCAGGGATGTTATAGGTAATTCTGTCAGAAGTCTTTCTATTATTGCCATTAAAACAATATGCTTCATTGTTTAATAAAAATGAGGTTTTGAGGATAAACTCATAAAATTTTAGAACATAGTTATTTTTATCCAGGCAAGCAGCAAGAGTTTCTATGTAGAAAGCTTGGCTTTCTTGGAAAAGAAAGGGTTTTTTGTGTAATTATATCTTTGTAAAGGGGAAAAAGTCTTTGAAGTATCTGTGGGAATCAATCTCCATTAAAATTTAACGACACCTTGATGTTTTAATTGTGTGGGATCAAATGCAAAAATGCAGAATGCCTGGTAGCTCAACAAGTTTTAATGTATCTCTTCCTGTATTATTGAACTTCTCAGACCCATTTATCAAATTTGAGAAGAAAAGGGAAAATTAAATGTTAGATGTTTCTCAGGATCCAGCTGTGGTTTGTTAGCTATTTCTGAGCCCTTTAATTGAACATGGAAAATCAGCAATGGGGCACTTTTTACAGCTGCTCAACAGGGAGAGATGTGACTGTGGTTTTATGCCAAGGTATTTTCCAGATTTAGAGTAAGAATTGGAACAGCAGGAGACTTCATGACCAGTGGTTTTCAATCTTTCACATTTGAACTCACATAGTTGCAGCTAGGCAGGGTGTTTCAGCTCAGAAAACCCAGAAGGATTTTTTCCCTGAAACATGCAAGTGCAATAGAGTTGGTCTAATGTGTGTGAGGAGCATCTGATGGAAACAAACTGTGTGAAATTTCTCCTGGCAAAATATCAGCTCCTTGCTCAGGAAGTTATTGGGAATCAACAGGGATGCAGGAAGATGTCTAATCAGGGAACATGGTGAAAATTTGTTTAGGAAATAAAACTTCCTGAGTATTTAATTATTTTCCAGCCTACTGACTTGGGGGCTGGGAGTAAAGTGTGTTTTTCTTGTATAGTTATTTTTGTTAATGTGAATGGTCTTACACAAGTGTGATTCCATTCCATAGCTTTCTTTGCCACTTACTGTATTAAATATGATAGAAACACCATCTGAAATGTTTATCTGGGAGTTTTAATAATTTACTATATTATAATATATAATAAATAGTAATTTACCATAATTTATTATTTCAGAAACTGTGATTTAACATTGTCGTGTTGTGAGTTAAAGTAAGTGCAGTTTTAAAGATAAATCACTACATGGAGATTTTGAGTTTATGCTCTAAAATTTTCTCCCCTTCCTCCCCCAATTCTATTACTGCCATACAAAGTGAAAACTTATTAGATAAGAAACCATATTTCTTTTGATTTATTGGTGTTGGCTTTTTTTTCCCCCCTAAACATACCCTAGTGGAAATAAATCTCACTGCCCTGAACAACAGACAAATAGAAACTGTTGTAAAAGGAAGAGCATCTTTAAACATCAAATATTTTATGTGCCTATCAACGTGGGTCACACCTCTTTAAATGTGTGAAGCACGTGCAGAGCTTTCATTAGAGCTCAGGTTTTAAGGTATAATCTTTTCTGATTATGGAGATGAAATGCCCATTGTCCAATGCTGATGGAGTGGAAAGAATAGATTTCAAGCCACATAAAAGTCACCTGAATGCAGTGGCTCCCTCACCAGGTACTAAATCTGTGTCCGTGGGAGATGAGTTCGTGGTTTCAGGAGCTCACACCACTCCAGGTGCGCTCTGTGCTGCTGGAGAAGGTTTGGAGAGCAGGTGACTCCAGCACAGATCCCCCATGGAAAACTCCCCACTCCTCTCCAGCCCTGCCCACACCTGGGTTTGCTGCTCTCCTGAGTGCCCAGAGCAAGGCTGGACCTGCAGCATTGTCCCACACAGACCAAATTCAATGCCACAGCCACCTCCAGAGGTGTGTTCTTGTTGTACAGCCTGTATTTCATAAATAGTAATTTCTCATTTGTGGTAAATGTAATGGATAAATTCGTGTGTCAAAGATTTTGTCTATTAAAAAGCTATTCCAGGGTATCTCCGAGATTCCAAGAGCTGTGGTGCAGCTGTGAAACCACAACATTTGGAACAGAAATGACAGGGCCGGACTGGAGATGTCCCATTCATCAATGATGGGTCTCCACTTCACAGCTGCTGACATCTGATATCAATCTTGATAGGGGATCCAGAGGATGATCAAATCAGCACCCCAAAGATGAGATCTGGGAAGACTATCAACGTCTTTCATATTTATGGGAACCCCTTTCAAGACCTCACTTGGAAATAAAGAGATACATCAATATTTGGACTTTCAATGGATTTAGCCTCAGGACAAATAAACCGTATAAAAAAGACCTTACACCAGACCCAGAGTGTGTGGCTGAGGTTGGATGGTGCTTTTGTTACTGTCACTCTACCCACTCAGCATTCCATTGATGCTGTCCAATTTTATTGTGGCTTTTTTAATTGTTTTTTTTTTTTTTTTAAAAAATTCTAAATAAATTCTGTTATTTTGAATTGTCTTCTTATAATTTATAACATCGTTGATAAATAACTTTCACTTTCTCATCAGAATTTCCCTGAATGGGGAGCCTTTGTTCTGAAAGGTTGCAGGAGTTGGGGGCTGGGCCCTTATCCACATCCAGGTCTTACACAAGTGAATTTAGAGCATGTGAATTTCCTTCTCTCGAGGAAAACACTCTGTAGGAATGGGATCTTTATCTGCACAATGATTCTGAGGATTTTGTGACATCATGCCCTGTTAAGTTTCTCTGAAGTTATTTTATATTTGGTTTATGTCCGTTCTGAGTATGGGATAGTTCTGTAGTTTATGTAGAAAGTGTGATAAAAATCAGGTTGTACTCTGCTTTGTGGAAAGATAAATACAAAACCCGGGCTGAGCTTTGGACATTAATACATTATAAATACAAATTGAAAGTGAATAGATTTAATTATTTTCTTCTTTCTGCTAAGTGACTGTCCAGCAAATCAAACGTGGGGAGTTTGCTCTTTTGTGTGGCTTTTCAATTGCCTGCTGTGAAAGAAAATGAATATGAAGAGAAGTTAAACATGCCTTAGTGTGTTCTGCCTTTGAATGCATTGAAATATTGGTGCATTGAAGGAGATTACAACATGAACTCAATTACCACATTTTACTTCCACTGCAATTTTTCTCAATTTAGAGGCTGCTTATTCTATTAAAAGAAAAGACTTGAACTAATGGTGATTGGTGATCTGCCCTACTGGCTTTTTTTTCCCTGATTTAAATCAAGTTTCGTTGTGCCATTGAGGATATCATTTAATATCTATCAGTCCATTTATCCAATTTAGACAGAGAAAAGGTCCTAAAATTTTCACATTTTCAATAACACAGAGCAAGCTGAGGGTGAAATAGGTAAAAATGCAAATAAGGGCTGAAAACATCCTCAGTTCCTAGGAGACGTCCTGGGTGCTGGAACCCAGCTCTGTCCTGGCAGACTGTTAGGAGAGTCCCTGATGTGATTTTGGCATGTTCAAGCTAATGGGCTGTGAAAAGAGGTCCCAGTCGTGGCTTGGCAGCCAGAGGTTCCAGAGAGTGCCTGGAAATGAGGCCATGTGGGCTCTGCCAGGGTCCCACTTGGATTTTGCAACATCAGCTCCATGCTAAGCCACTGGAAATTGTTTAATCTCTCTTCCCCGTCCCTGGTGCATCTAGGGTTTTAAACATTAGAGCATCTTTAATTACCATTATTGAAGGTCTTTCAACTTTGAAAATTGGAAATATATTTCACCAGGGACCCCGCCATGGTAATTGGCATGTTGTTGCAATGTCTGCACAATGTTGTTCCTATTTCAGTGTGCTGCAGAAAAGATTGTTTGCTGATTTTCCCAGAAGTATAAAATTAATTCAGTCTAGGCTCTAACAAGTAATTTTTGTTTGTGGAAATGAAATTGCAATTTCTCAAACTGTGAATTATTAAAGTCTGCTTTGCTCAGAATGATTTTGAGATCCTGAGCAGCATCCTTTCCTCTAATTATTTTACACGTGTTATAAATACATATTATAAAGTTGGCTTTTTGCAAATACTAAAATGAATGCCATATGTATAATATGGAAAAGTTTTGCTGTATTAATATAGTTTCTTTTATTTTCTGTTATTAACAGGGCTTAGAAATGCTGGTGTTATGAATACATATATAAATTTTTAGATTATAGCATAATACTAAAATAGAAATTGTGTGATGTAAGACGCTTTTTGTAAAACAACCCAGGAGAATAGGAAAGATAATCAGGAAATTCCCCACATTCTTGATTATCTGGATGAAGATAACGAGCACAGACCCCAAAGCTCCAAAGGAAGAATTTATTCTACCTCTGCTATCAGTACCTTATCCAGATGAAGACAGTTTGACCAGAGCTCCAGGAGAGGAATTTATTGAACTTATGCTATCAGACAGAATAAAGCCACTCTCAGATGGATCTACAAGATGAAATGGCTAGGGAGGAGTTGCAACAGAACAGAGAAATTCAAACTCAAGAGGAATGTTTGAATAATGCATTGGGGTCTTTTGAATACCTAAAAACCTGGTACATTTAAAGAAGTGTTTCCTGAGTTAGGGTTAACTCTTTTTTGTTGTCTCCTAATTGCCTCTTTTTTATTTTTATTAAACTTATAAATTTTACTAAGGAAGTGAACCTCGTTTTACACAGAACAGTGTGGTTGTCACAGCTTAGTTTTCTGTGTTACGATGGGAAAGCATAAATCCCAAAATTTTCTTGGCACAACTGTGCCACCAGCTTTGCTGTTCTGGACACATGGGTTTACTGCTGACTTTTGTCCTATGGTTTTTTCTGATTCCGTGGTAGTTCATGATGTTAATTCTATGTGAGATGCTTGGATGACCCAGTTCTCTTGAATGATGTGCAGGATCTTTTCTTTCTTTCCAAACAGAGTGAATAATACACAGGCTTAATCAATTATCTCCTCAAACTCTGTCATTGATGCATTTTAATATCTCATAATATGCCTAATGCATTCAGAAACAAGACAAATACGTTGACAAGGACTATAAATGACTTAGGTATTGACCATCAGTCATTTTAATTAGCTAATCTCTGAATACACTGGAATCAATTTGTTCAATTAGAAATTAATAGAGGTACCTAGTCAGGGTATAATGTTGGTTTTGAAATGCTAAAATTGGCAGTATTACCAGATGCTAAAGACAAAAAAATAATTGGAGCAGCTGGAGTAGAAATGGGATATTGTTAAATATGCTCCTGGTTTATCACGTTCTCTTTTACAAACATGTTCTTTGAAGTGAGGTGGCAATGAAATTGGTCACTTACTGGATTTGGCTTGATCATTTCTTTCTGCTGAATAATTACACCCTTAATTTTCCTGACTAAAAGCGGGTAATCCAGGACGTAATTAATGAAACTTTAATTCACTAATTGTAAGCTGATCACTCACTGATGTAATTAATAACTGGATTGACTTCCCAGAGGCTGCTGTAATAGCAGCACAGATTCTTTGCTGCTGGAAGTGACAAAAAGCAGAAGTGGTGTCAGAGGCTGTCCCAGGAGGGGCAGAACCTCTCCTGAAGGACAATTTCACATCCAGTGCTTTTACTCTTTTGTCTTTTCTGAGGAAACGAAGAGCATGGAATAGAACCAATGTATTAAATGTTGATATAAGGCAATGAAGATATCTCTATTAAGGAAAAGCCCAAACCAAACAACCACCACCCAAATAATTAATAACCCCCTCTCCCCCCCGCCGCCAAAAGCAAAAGCAAAACAAACAATCCAGAAATAGTTTGGGTTCCGACTTGTGAGTTAAGGTGAGAAAACTCTCCATTTCGTGTTTGAGTGGTTCATTTACACCTCATAGGGTGCTTTATATAGCAGTGTAAAACAGGAGATGCCGCATTTTCTTCTCTGCAATCACTCTCCCTAATGATTGCTCCCTTCTAGTTCCATTTGTTTCAACATTGATAAGATGCAGATTAAAGGGTGGCAGAATATTTTCCTCCTAAGTGTGGTTTGCAAGTTGATTTTCACTTTCCGCACGGGGAGATTTTAAGATAAATGCCTCAGAAAACATGTCTGGAAAAGGAGAAGTTTCTAGATGCTGGATTGAAGTCAATTTTTGTGAGCATCTGTGTTAAAAATATAGTTGATTTACATCTGGTTGGGTGTTTTTCGGGGTTTTTTGTGGAGTGTTAGAACCTGGTGCTCATTGCTGTCATTTTTTTTCTGCCTGCTGCCTCGTGAGCCTGTAGTGCTGCTGTCATTAGTGCACTTTCTGTGACATTTCTGTCAGCACTTTTTCACCGAGGTATTCTCCTCTTCTCTAGCAAAGAAGGATCTTTTAAACTTGTAACTCTGCTTATGACTTTTTCTTACACGCTTTCTAATTTGTTGCTAAGAATAACAACTGGCTTGGAGTGCATCACCTCATTCTAGAAAGGTGTGACAGCAGTTACATTTTCTGGGATCATCTGTTTAGCTAGCTAACATTTCTTAAATTTACATTGTTCAAGGCATTCATTAGTCGCTGACAAATCAGAAGGAATGTAAGATAATGCCAGTTCAGTAATTTCAATCACACTCAGCTCAGGCTCTTGAATTCTTCTATAATATTTTCACAAAACAGAGAGAGGGAGAGAAAGGAGCATCACTCAATTTCCAGTCTCAAAAAGACTCATGATTGGAAACTGAGTTGTGAGCACTGGGCAGCCCCTGCCTTGTGCAAGTCAAGGAGAAAGAGCTGGATAATGTAAGAGCTTTCTTGAGTTGTTAAAAACGGCATAAAAATCAAATTTCAGAGTTACCCTTGCATGTCTTTTTCCTTCTTGCTGCAGGTCACCCACTGATCAGCTTTCTTCTTTTCTTCTAATGGAAATAAATTCCTAAGGATTTTAGGCTGGCTCAGTAGAAGGCAGGCCTACAGGAAAGACCAGGTTTATAATGAGGATGGAGTTCACATGATGACACAGACTTTTATATAGAGATCACCACAATGATGACTAGAAGGAACAGTTTCCATTTAAATGAAAATATATGAGTCGATTATTTTCCTAAAATACTCTGTTTCTGCATATTTTGATGCCCAAATATTGCAATTTTTCTGGCTTTATCTAGGCTGATATATTTGCTGATATTGACCATCCAATTTTCTGAGGAAATATACTTTTTCTTTGTTGAAAAATGGAGCCATGAGGATATTGTTATGGAAAACCCTGATCTGAGAATAATTATGTCTGCAGGCTATGCCAGCCTTTGCTGCAGTTGAATTCATCAATCCCTACATTTTATGGACACTTTATTCCCTGGGATAGGAGCAGTGTCTGTGCTGGTAGGTTGGAGACCACTGGAGTGGGAAAGAGAGCAGGAACAGAATGCAACGATTTCGATGCGGGTATCTTAAATTTTGAATGTTAGAAACCTTTAGAGGATTTGGAGTCTCAGCAGAGAAACTGAGCAGTTAACTTTGCAGAGTGGAATAGAATAGGGAGGTTCCATGGTTGGCTTATTTCAGGACTCAGGGGCACTGGGAGTCGGTAGAGAATGAATTGTTTGGTCATTTGGATTGCCACTGCAAATCAGCCTCGTGTTTGGTAAAAATTCCTGCAAAAAAAAAAAAATTCCTTATTGAGTAAACTCACATCATGTAAACACCTCAGGTTCTGGTAGGAGTCCAGGTAAATCAAGGGAAGATTTTCAAATGCTGCATTACAGTTTGATTTTAACAACCAAAGTAATGGCAACTTAAAAACCAGCAAGTTTTTCATTCCCAGAAGAGCTGAGTACTGAGAAGCTCACAGAGGTGTGTGGTGCTGGGGTAAGGGAGAGGGACAGAAGACAGGGGAAGGAGGTGAAATGCTTGATTAACCAATCAAATTATAATACATAATGGCAAAACCTGCTACGGGTAGAACCGGGTTCTGCTTTATTTAAAATAATTTAATTTTTAAATAATTTAATTTAAAATTATTTAAATTAATTTAATATCATATTTAATAATAATTAAATAATCATTATTTAAATTTAATACTTTAAATAATAATAATTTAAATATTATTATTTAAATAATAATTTTATTATTTTTAAATTTAAATTTCAATTATTTAATTTTATATTTAAATAATTTAAATTTTAAAATAATTTAATTGTTTAAATTTAATTTAACAAACCGTAAGCCTACAGAGGATAACAAGTGATATTCTTTCCCTGAGAGGGACAGCACACAATACACAACCTCGAGGCATTTACTGATCATCATCAAACCACATCATCTCGAAACAATGGATTTAAAACAAACTACTTACAAGTTTCACAGGCAGTGCACAGTAAAGGAGATTTCCTTAAGATTTGTACACTCTGTGTAATCTTGCAGTGGCAGAATTGGAGTATTTTTTAACTTGACTTCATTGCAAACAATGCTGTGGAATAATCATGAAATTTACCTGCCTAGACAGTCTATTTGCTTGTATTTCCCCTAATGGTAATGAAAAATGAGTCCTATTTTCTTTGCTTGTCAAACCCGAGTTATTTAACCCTGATGAATGGACAGGATGATAACATAGGTAATATTTTTACAGCCAGTGATACAGACTTGTAGAACTCCTAATTTACTGTGCAACTCCAGGACAAATATGGTAAGGGGCAACTTTTATTTAATAGAAAAATTGTCTTTTGCTCTGCAAGAGCTCCTTGCAGAGTGAATCTGCACTGAGGCTATTAAAGTTACAGGTGGTGGAGAAGCAGTTTGAGGTGTGTTTTGACCATGATTGCAGACAGGATGAGGAGTCCTCCCTCATTACAGAGCTGAGCCCTTCCTTGAGGAAGTAAATGAGCAGTGCTGGGGATGCTCTGGCTGAGCTTGAGAGATGGGTGACTTTAAAACATATTCATGACTCCTTGCATTAACTTACTTTGAGCCACAATTGTGTTTATGTGTTGGTTTCCCAAAGGGTTCTCTGGTGTAATGTGCAAAAACTGTATAAGTGAGCCAGAACAGATGTATTCCATGACTTATTTAATCATTAAATCGAACTTCAACACTTTTTCAGGTTGGGTTGTTGTTTAGTTTTTTTGTGATCAGCAAGAAAAATATGCTTACTGAACATATCCTAAGACACATCTCCACGAATTTTCACAGTTTAAAAATAAATGTGATGAAACTGTCACAATTGGCATTTCTACTAAGGATGGAAGGGGATAAAAGTTTTGGTATTTGGTATATAGCATCAAGTGTATTAATAGTCCTGGATGCAAAATTCACCTCAGTTTCTGGTTGAGTTGGGGTTTTTTGGGGGGTTTATTTTACTATCAGCCAGAGATAAACCGTCTACAAGTGCAAACTACTAACTTGATCATCTGGAATTATGACCTTCTCATGCTATTTTTTGAGTGGGAGTATAATAATACTGCTTAGAAAGCAATAAAATTTGTCTATTTGCAAGTTTCCCATTTGAAGAATACCTGGGAATCCTGAAGGATAAAGACATAACAAAATCCTGTCTTATGGAGCTTTTTGAAAGATTGACAGATACAGGGATAAAAGTGATTGATGGTAAGAAAAATTAAAACTGCAAAGGATTAAAGTAATAATATGGATTTAGGAATCAAAATGTGCTAAATTACGTAAGAGGAAGAGATTTTGGGAATAAGTTCAATATAACAATAAAAACAATGGGAGTTGACAGGAAAAGGAGGGGAGGAAAAATAAAAGCAGGAAATCAAGTTGTATGAAGATGAGGAGAAAAAGGAAGTCCAAGATCCGCTCACAAATAAAAGCACCAATACTTAGAAAGCTGATGCTGTTCACACAGTCAATTAGTTTTGTGTCTTGAATCAGATGTCAGTGTTTTCGTGTATTAAATAGAAGTGGCCTTACATAAAATATTTATGCTTTCCCCATTGTGGAAATGAAAATGTTGACAGTCCAGAAGGCAGCAAAGAGAGACAATTAAACCTTGCTGAGTTTTCTTCAGTCATGCTGCAGATGGGATGAACCAAACTCCATTTCTCTGAATTTTCTGTTACTTCTGGTACAGACTGATGGGTTCCTTAGCACAGATTAATGGCTTAGAGTGGAAAAATATTTTGAATATGCAATTAAATTGTTAGTTCTTAAAAATCTGTGTATCTCTAGAACTGACTCTCTCCATTAAAATTGTTTCATTGGCAAAATATTGTGACTTTGAGTTTACAAAGATGGTGGGAATCTTTTCACTGGCTGTCTTTTTTATTGGGAATATTTTTATGGCAATTCTGTCCTTTAAATGTTTCTCAAGTCAATTTGCATGATAACTTCTTATAAGTTGTAACTTCTTATAACTTCTTATAACTTCTTATAACTTCTTATGGATGTAGTTGCTCAGGAAGGTCTCATCTCGGAAAGTGTTTTCAGGGATGTGACTTTAAAAAAGAAAATAGCAGCCTTAGAAAGGACAGTGAAAAAAATAAACAAAAATGTTAATAACTTGGTATTTTCCACACCCATATAAAAATTACTATGCACTTTGGACATAAATGTTGAGGGAAGAACTAGAAAAACAAAAACCAGAAAAAAAAAAAAAGAGATGTTTGTGTTTCTTTGTTTAAAGTACAGCACTGAAATGAGGTTTTGCCAGGAGAAAGTGAAGAAAATGCAATGGTAACTGCAGTGCAGCTTTACACAAAAACGGTCAGAGAAACGTGGGGTTTTGCTTGGTTTGTAGAGGAATTAACTGAAATAAATGACTCAGTTTGAATGTATGGAAGAGCAGGTATTGAGAGTGGCTCCTGATTACAGCAGACCCAAGTGCACAGACCAAACAATTGGCCTCTTCCAGCAGAGGAGAGCAGAGGTGGGGCACATTCTGGTGGCCTGCAGCCTTTGAGAGACTCTTGACCACTAAGAAAAGCTTCTGTTTGAAGTTTCCTGTTCATTTTACAGTTAATACAAAACTTGTGCCATGTCCATACAGCTCCAAGCAGGAGAGGCATACACCTTTTATAAATATGGAGAGTGAACCCAAAGACAGGAGTGTTTTCTCTAAAGAAGCATTCAGACATTTTTAAATGCTTTTTCATCTTGTTGCCATGGCCTTACCTGCCTGCTGCACGTTTTTTCTATATGGTGTTTGTGAATTGCATGGTTTTCCCCTGCATGCTTTTTATTTCTGCTTGTGGATTTTACTTTTTGCCTTGACTGTCTTTCTCACCCCTTAATTGAAGTCATGAAAACAATGGCTTAAATCTTGGGAGAGGGGTGGACGTGAAAAGCACTCATAACCCACCCATGCCACTTTGAAATTGTTTAATTTTTACTTTGTCCTTTCTAATCATTATTTATACTTACTTATTTTCTTCTCCATCACCAACTAGAAAACCTTTCACTGAGTAGCCTGAGTCTTCTGAGGCTCTGTTTTCTGGGGACAGGAGTGCACAGATAACTTGATATCCCAGGTTCTCCACCTCTTTCTAGCAGATTATTTGGAGCTTTTCCTGCAAAGGTTTTTTTTTGGCCTGTACAAATTCCTCTGTGTGGTGGGGATAAATCTTTTTTTTTTTTTTTTTTTTTTTTTGGTCATCCTTCATTTTACACACTCGTGTGTGAGTCAGCAGCAGATCACCTTTTCATTAGGTTGTGTCATGGTAGAAATAGCAGGGAACTGAATTATTGAGCATGACTCAATGAAAAAAGACACAAAAAGATTTTTCTGGCCTGGTGAAGAAAAGCTGACTGCAGCAATTGCTGTGAAAGATTAGGCCCAGGTCCTCTGGCCTAGGAAAAGGGTGTGTTTATGAGTTTTTAGCTTATTGCACAGGGATATGGTCAAAGAGATAGAAGACCATAAATACGATAATTTCTGTGACTGAGTTGTTATGAGAGGAAAGGCCTCTATTTTTTCTATTCTATAATATATAAACATATATATAAATATTTTATATAATATAGATTTTTTCTATTAATAATATTTTATTAGGATTATATTTATTAATATTTCAATGGTGATAATAATTTTATGTCTTTTGTGAAAAGAAAGGAACACGCAATCTATTTTCACCAATTAAAATACCTTGAAGGAGGAAACAGACTTATGAAAGCAAGAGAGAAATGGTTGGAATCATGAGAAGTCACTTATTGGGTGTCCTGTCAGAGCTGTCAGGAGTGCCTTGGTGGCTGGCACTGCAATGTTTTTGTGCTGTTTCTTCGCCCATCCAGGCAGAAAAGAAGTCAGTTCAGAGAAGATTATTTCTAATTACACAGAGATATAACGTTTTAGAGTGTGGCATGGGGATTTGGCCATGTGACACCCATTAATGTTAATGGAACTCACGCAGCTAAATCACTCTTCATTTTTATGAAAAAGGGATCCTGGAGAGTTTGCACAGAGCCTGAGTTGTCTGTCACACAGCTGGACTGTAAATCACAGCTACTATGTGCACAACTGACATAGCAGGAGAGAG
Organism: Sylvia atricapilla; assembly: GCF_009819655.1. Lineage (NCBI taxonomy): Eukaryota > Metazoa > Chordata > Aves > Passeriformes > Sylviidae > Sylvia > Sylvia atricapilla. The sequence goes on from NC_089174.1 coordinate 2,024,438, forward strand.
GAACCATTTACTACAGTGACAATTTTGTGGGGTTTTTTTTGGTGGAAAGACACTTTTTTGAATGCACTTGAAGGCTATAATTTTTTTTAATGCTTTTTTGGTAATTAGTGATCTGAGCTTATTAATTATTCGGAGCAGTCCTGCTGTTCTTCATTGTCAGGAGCTGTTAGCACCAGCACCTCTCTGGTGGGTGTGATTCTGAGGAAAGAAGTATGGTTAAACAGCATTTTCCTTTCATTCTGGTTGTGTTCTGTTGTTATTATTGTTTAAAGAAAGAGTTGGTGTCTTGTCTCTGCTGTAAAAGCTTTGTGGGAGTGAGTGATGTAACTTCTGGGAGAAAAATGGGAGGAGAACTTTCAACTCTGCTCCACCAGCATCCATTACTAACTCCTACTGTAGATCCCAAAATGCGTAAGAAAGTTCATTTCATGAATTACTTCCAGCAAACTTAAACTATTGAGTGCTTTAGTGTAAAAATAGAGATATTAAAATTACAAATTTTGGTGTAATAAAACCTCTTTCCTTGGGAGATAGTTCATTACAAAAAGCAGATGAAAGTAGTTCTTTAGCATCTCATTAGAATTCTTCCTATTCATGCTAAGTCTGAATATCCAGAGTAATTACTTTAAATGCCTCTTTCTTTTTATTCCCTTTTATTTTATTGTTACTTTATTGCTGTCACTTTATTACTATTATTCATTTTTACTATACTTTATTATTCAAAATTACACTTACAAAGGAGTTCTCTGATTTTTTAGGAACCGAGATTTCTCTTTTACTCTCTGAACAGAGCAATCTGGAGATGGGAAATTAGAGAGAATGAATAAATAGACAATTAAAACAATAAATAAATTCCACAGGTTTTGTAGCTTGGATCAAAGCCAAGATTCCAGTGGTTCTATTCATCCTTGGCTGAGCAAGCTGCAAGAGGAGAGCCCATGCTGAGAACAGCAGCAGATCCAGCAGAAGCTGTAATGCAGCAGCACAGCTAATTAGAATTCCTGTAGGCTTTATCAACAGGTCTGCAAAACACAACAATTAAGATTTGACTGTGAAAACATGTGACTTTGATGTTCCTGAGATGAGAAAAAAAACAGCTCAAAATTACCCCGTTGAAAATTATCACTTAAAAATCTTTTTTAATAGAGTTGGATATATAATGCATTTGCTACTACAGTGATTTTTGTAGTTACTGCAATCAAAGTTAGCAGTAATTTAATTTCTCAATAAACTGTACAATATGGACATTTCTGCAGGCTGATACTCACATGGAGCTGGGTTGGTAGATAAATACTTTATCTTTCCTGAGGAAAATGTGTGTATTTACCCAAAAGGTGAGCTTTGAGGAAGGAAAATGGCTGTTTGCAGTAGATTTGCTTGGAGGCTTCTTGATATTTATGTCTAGTAAATGTTCCGGGAAGATGTAGTTAATTGAGTCAGTTATTTTCAAATGAAATTTCTTCTGGTGGGCAAAGTCTAGTAACAACTGAAGATTTAGTTTGGAGGGAGGAAATTGATGGTTAGGTTTGTCATTCCACCTGTAAATTATCCTGTTGAAAGGAAGGATGGAAAAAATACATCTGACAGGTTGATGTGTCAGTGCCTTTATTAAAATATTCCTTATAGGGGAGGGTGTGGGTTTGGTTTAAGCCTGCAGAGGGTGTTTAAAAAGCTCTGCCCGGATATCCTTTTGTGGTTTTGCAGTAGAATTATGTAGGTGAAGTCTTGTTGGGCTCTGCTGCTCGTGGGTGGCTGAACCAAGTCCAGAGGATGTGAAGTGTTGTGACAGTGGGATTGTCACTGTGGCTTGTGGTGGCAGTGCTGGTCGGAGAGGTGATGTGGATGGAGAAGGTGATGGTTCCTAACGGGTTGATTAAAAGAAACCAAAACAAAATCTGGGAGATTTGTATAGTAGAATCTGTATTTCTCTGTTTTTTTGTTTTGTTTATTCGTAGATTTATTTTTTTGTGGTGAATTTTGAGCAAGAGATGTTAGCTCTCTGGATTAAACCTTTGGATTTTTTTGACATTTCTTAAAGATTTTTATTACTTTTTTAAATTTTTTTTTTTCATTTATGAGCTGTTCCAGAAATCTGTGCATGCTGTTGTGTTTATGTACGTGAATCCAGGTAATGTGTAGGAAAGGAGGTAACTGGAAGGAGCATTCCTTGCACCACAGCATCCCCTCACCTGATACATGTGAGAACCCACTGGATTTTTTTAGCACTTTGACAATTCTTGCTGTGCCTGGGGCAGGCCTAAACGAGAAAAGACCTTAAGGAAAGGCTTCTGTAGGGGAATCTTTCTTTCCCTGAGCTGTTGTCTCTGAGTTCCAGGAGGGGTTGTCCTGGTGTCCATCCCGGTGTATATCCTGGTGTATCCCAGGCTGTGTGTCACGGTGTGTCAGTGGTGACTTCATGATGCTGTGTCTCCTGTGGTGTGTCCTGTGTGTGCTGTGTGCTGATTTCTGGCCTTCCAGACTGGTTCTGAGCGTGAAGCAGGGAAAGAAGGAGCCCACAGTTTGTTTTGAAGAACAGAGCTCACTCCTCTGTGTGTTTCTTTCTCGGGTGTTGCTCGGCTGAGCCATGGGCAGCAGCTGGACAGAAATCCTTTTTTGCTTTTAGTTAGTTTAGCCAGCTGAGGCAGAAAAGCTCCCTGGACTGTTTTATCCTTTTCCTTGGGACTGTTTAAAGCTGTCCTGGACTGAAAACCCCAGAGGAGCCCCAGGAGCTGCACCTGCACTGGGGTCTGGAGCTGCAGAGCTCCATCCACAGCAGGGACTGTCTGAATTTACCATCTCACTCCAGAATGAGAGGCTTCATTGTTTCATATTGTAATAAATAGGTATGACTGGTGCTGACAAAATTGAAACAGAAATCAATATTTTAGAACAGTAGTGAAAATGTGAGAAGAGGGTGGCGGAAGTTTCCCACCATTCTCCAGCAGATGTTGAGTAGGAAAAAAAAAAAAAAGAAATTGAGATAAAAAGAGCTATGTTTATCTGTGAGACTGAAGAACTGGGAAAAGCCTAGGCAAGTGTTAATTATATCAAATTTATTGTTTTAGTGGTTTTAGTAAGTAGTAGGATGTACAAATTTGGTATTTGTAGACCTAATACGTATGTGTAAACAAAAGGGTCATTTACAGGACACTGAGGAAGACCACAGGCCTTCATCCCTGTGACCCCCTAAGGTGAGGAGACCCCTAAAAAGGGGATGCTGGAGTGTGAGCAGTGGAGGTGGAAATGGGTGGTAATGAGACCAGTAATGCAAAACTTACATATTGAAAATAGGAGGGAAGAGGAGGTGACCCACAGTATAAAAAAGTTAATTTAAAAACATCTTATTTGTGTAGGGAGCAGGAGACCAAGTCCTGCTCTGTACCCCGCAGGAATGTACCCCATGGTATAAATTTGTTTTTATATTATTATTTAGAACAAATAACTTTTAAGCTACTCAAATTAAACTTTTTGCTACATTTAATTTTGTTTGGAGGGGTTTGGGGGGGGAGGAGGTTTGGTGTTTTCTTGTGGTTTTTGTTTGTTTTGGTTTTGGTTTTGTTTGTTTGGGGTTGGGTTTTTTTGGTTTTTGTTTTGTTTTGTTTTTTGTGGTTTTTGTTGTTGCTGTTGTTGTTTCTCCTTTTTTTTTTTTTTTTTTCTTTTAATTGAAAATTAAGCCACTCACTCATTTATCACAATATTATTCATTCTTTGTGCTTGTGGGCGCTTTGTTCATGAAATAATTTTTTTTTCCCCACTTTTTTTTTCCGAGGAATTTCTTTCCTGGACAGGCTCTGAGAGGTCCCATTTGGGTTTGCCTTCCAGAGGGACCCTATTTGGGATTCTCTCCCAAATTTTCCCGAATCCAGGACCGCAGGGCAGGCGGTATCCCGGTGTAAGGCTCTATCCCGGGCGCTGTATCCCGGTGTCTCTCCCGGGTTATCCCGGCGCTGTGCTGTGCCCGCAGCTCCGGAGCCGCAGCACCATCTCCTGGAGAGAAACCTTCCCGTTCCTTGTTCCTTGAAACCTTCGTTCATTCTTCTTGAAATGATAAATTATCCTTACGCTGGGATAAGGATAATTACCGTGCCTTTCCAGTCAGGGGAGGGTCCCTCCAGTCACTTTCACTACAGAAAAGTGTGGTAAATAATTCCATAAATGCTGCTGGCAGGAGAGATCTTACTGAGCACACCCTCTCCAAGCCCTTAAAAAAAAAAAAAAAAAAAAAGGAGTTTTTCTTATTAGGGTTAAATTTACCTGTATCTAAGAGTGGTTTTATACTTAGTTATTAACTGCAATAGAATTATTTTAGTGTTAAACTTCTCCTTGTTTCTATTTTCTGTAATAATATAAAACGCATCCAGAGATTCAGGGAAAATGTCTCTAGAAATGAAAGTAATTAGATGCCAACAAGACCTGCCATTAAGTCGAGTTTGAGGTATATCCAGCAGCTTATCTTTGAATGGCTTTTCTTCCACATGCACTGGGAGCAGTCCAGAACAGCTTCTGCATGGGCTTCTGTGAAACTAGGCTTCAAAATGTTAAGGAACATCATCTCCAGTGTTATGGACTTCTCACTGAAAAAACTAAATCAGTGATTTTTTTTCTTTCTATTACTCCACTCATAAATTAGTGCTTCAAGTGTGGGAGATGTTGCTTAGAAGCCTGGTAGTGCTACATTACAAATAGAATGTTTTCCTTTGAGGTCTAAGTAATCGATTATAATAATTATTTTTAAGTGATTTGTGTTTCAGAAGTTGTATTTTTTCAGGGAATAGTTTATTTTCAGTACAGATACAAATTTATGAGGAGACTATCTGCTGTTGTCACTGCCATACAGAGAAGTTTTTTAGAGAATGCCAGTAATCACTGGAAGGAATGGTTTATGTACAGACTAAAACCATGAAAGTAAGATATTTTCTATCCATAACTTGTATCAGAAATGAAGTGAGTTTCCCTGATAGCTTTCCAAGTCAAAACTGGCAGTAACCCTCAGCTGCAGTGTGCTCGGAGCCTGTACAGTGTATTTTCTGTCTGGATACCACAGGAAAGCAAAGCTTTTGAAACAATATTTATAGAATATTAAAATTAAACCCACAGTGATGACAAAGCAGCGGCTGGAAAATTGTCTGTAGCTGTTTGTGCACAATGAAGTACAATGAAGGCTGTGTGACTTTGTGTGATGTGGGCTGAGCGACAAGGTAATTTTGAGGAATTATGTCCTTGTGACACTTGACTGAGATTAAATGAATTTTTGGCCACTTTTGTCCAGCTTGGTTGGCACAATTAATATGTTGTGCATTCAGAAGCTGATGGCAGAATTCACTCCTTGCTCCTCAGGTCACAGGTGGATAAACACAAAGGAGCTGCAGTGGCTGTGTTTAACAAGTGTGGCTTTGGCAAAACTCCTCCTGCTCTTGGTAGGCTTCTTCTGCATCAAAACTAATATGCTGCTGAATTATTTTTGTGTATAATCTCTCTACAGGGATGTGTCTGGCATCAGTGCTGCTGGAAATTGAAATTTTTATGGTTGTTCTAGGACTTCTATTGTCTTTCCACTTGTGTTAAGTTCAAAGGCAATGTGCTTTAAAAAAACAATTCCTGGCGTTCCCTTCTGTGATTCTGATTCTGGCTTGCAACATAAACTAAAACTTGTAATAAATTCTGTAAGCAAACAAACAAACAAACAAACAAAAACCCAAACAAGAAGAGAAAAAAAAGCAGCAACACTCATATATGCAGATATATGTTATATCTTGTATATGTGTAACTGGGATTTTTTGATCCTGTAATTCTTTGAACTGAGTCTTTTTGAGGCCTGTATGTAGGAAATGTCAGGAAGCAGATACTCGAGATCTATTTGTCAGATAAAAATAGCATTTAGGGAAGGTGTATTTTACTTGGAGTGCTAAGAAATCCTATTTTGGAATGAGGAAAGAAATTGTCACAAGGTATTGCACACCTTTGATGTCGGTCTTCCATTCTCAGTGCTCCAGTACTTCTCTCTAAAAAGCTTCAGCTTTTAGTGGGGAAAAAAGTTTTGAGAATATTTGTTTACTTTTGAAATCCTTTCAGTTTGCTCAGGATAGCAATCGTCAGACTCTGTTTGTGTTCTTAAGCATTAATGGATGATGTAGATTTTTTTTCTTCAAGTTTACAGTAAAATTTCAAGCCTAAAAAAAACAAAAACTCAAAAGAAACTGCAATAACTTGCCCAAACTGGAAATGTGGTGAATTTTAGAAACATTCAGATGAAGTCCTGTCCCTACTGGCTCTTCTGAAAGCTGAGATTGTGCAAAGGAGATATCAAGAGCCATCAGGGGACATTACAAACCCCCCCAGCATTCCCGAGCTTAGTTATTCACAACAGCAAATAATTAGTAATGTCTGATTACTGCACTAAATTTGCAACAGTTGCTCTTGGACAGTAGTGCAGGGTTTGAGAGTTAAATTAGCTAGCACAGTGCTCAGTGAGAGAGAATTCCCTCAAATGAATGATTCCTTAAAACAAACAAAAATCAGGGAGGATTGGTGTTTTTGAGGCCCCAAATTCCCACAGTGTGATGCATATTGGATGCCTGGATGATGCTGTTAGGGAACACTAACAAAGCAAACACAAATACAAAATAACTCATTGAAATAGTCTACTTAATGATTTATGCTTTACATTTATTGTGTGAAAAGCCAAGTTCTTATTAAATAGTTGGATTTATTTTTAAGTAAATAACATATTTCTAACTAATGTTGTAGGATGAAGTAGCATCAGAGACAAAAAGGACTCTGTAGGATGACAGTTCTTATACAGAATACATTTTACATGTATTTTAGCTGCAGTCAAGTCAGTTTTAGAACAGGGGGAAAAAATAAAAACAACTAACAAAACCTCCTCTCCAAAATAAGTCCTTTCATCATGTGGTGGTTTCATGGAAAGAAGTTTTCAACATTGGGATCTCTTGGGTAAGGTTTTTATTTCCTTCAGAACTTGGAACAAGGCTAGGAAATGTCCACTACCCCGTGGTTTCAGAAGGAAGCAGGGATTTCAAACACTTACAGCACTGAATAATTAAAGACATACTGGTTTTTATCAGATTTTCTATGAGTTGGAATCTCTGCCAGTGGTCCTTCAGAAAAAACCAACCCCACTGAAGCACTTGTGAAAAATTTCCCACTGGTTCCTGCTACATCATTAATATGGATTGTTGTTAAGATAAAGTTATCAAACACCTACAAGTTTCATGGCAGTAAAGGTGATGCCCTTCCTTTTTACAATAATATTTCTGACACAGAAAGTGGTAATTAAGTTTTAGGACTAGATCCCATCCTAATGTCTTGTCTTTTTTCTAAATGAACTGCCACGAGCCCTGGGCAGTCTGATTTTTCACATCTGGATTATATTCTTATTCAAAAGGCTTTATTAGGCATTTCAAGAACAACTGCACAATGATACAATTGTATATAATTTGCCAAAATAAAGCTGTAGCTACTGCAGACTTAATTTCTTTCAGCTCTGACGGCATAAAAATGGTATAAAACTCAGTTCCTCTTTCGAATTCAGTTCTAAAAGGCTGTTTTTTTTCTACTCTAGTATCAAATTGAAATTTTAACTAGTGTACAGGTATTTTCCCCCAAAGACTGAAAATATGGAGCTAATGCTGGATGTCTAAGAAGCCAAGGACACTACAAATTGCACTTCTGAGCCCTTTCTTTTCACGTTAAGCACCACTTTACAAGGAAATTTACACAGGCCTCAGTTGGTTGCAATGCTGCTTAACTTGATGATGCCTTTAAATTTTTTTTTTCCAATTAATTCTTCAGAGACTGATTTGATTTGCCTCAGTGCTGAAAATCTGCTCCTCTCCTGCTTTTCAACACAGATGGAAATAAAGCTGTCCAGTAACAGAGTTATGATGCTGGTTATTAGTCTCCTTCCACCTGAAGAACAAGAAAGGTTAAAGCAGTTTCAGAAGGTCTCCAGTTGTCAATTTCAGTCTGAATCTATAATAAAGGTCAAGTTTTGGGAGGAAATGCTGTTAACTTCTATGCTGCAAGCACGTTTTTGCTGTTTGCATTATAAAAACACATAAAACCAGATATCAGAGGTAGTTATGGCTGATGTTTCTGTCCACGACTGATTTCCTGGTCAGGACTGGATACAGCAAAATACATCTTAAAGAATTTTCTAGAAATTGAGTGTATGCTAGAGGGTGAGATACTGGAAAACTGCAGACTTTTGGGGTGTTTTTTTTGTCATTTTGAAATCTATCTGTTGTGTAATCTTGAGGAATCAGCACAGGAGTGGAGCACAGACTTCTCAGAGCACATTGTCTCTGCATCAGCAGCCCAGTGAAAGAGGCTTTTGTGCTTTGCTGGGGGACAGAATAGCAATTAAAGACACAAAAATGGGACTTCCCACCATTCCTGAATAAATACAGCCGGCCACATAATAAAAGTCAATATCAACTAATTTGAAATGAAAACACTGAGCAAAGCAATGCCAAACAAAATATTCCATTTTGAGAGAACCAGAACACTGTTACTATGAAACACTTTTCTTCTGTCAAATTTGTTGGTGTTTCACTGTAAAAGCCATCCTTGTAGGATTTTATTGTCTCAGGAGAAGGGGAGAAGAATGTCTAACTCATCAGCAGTGACAGGCAACCAGCAGCCTTGCACAGGACAGCCTGGAGTAGCTACTGGCTTCAGAATGATTTTAAATTAACAATATTGTGAAAAGTATTCATTTCCAGCCCTTAGAACTGATTAAATTGAAATAGGACTCATGTTTTGCAGTCTCTTAGCAAGTCCATCATATCTTTGGAAGAAGATATATTTTCTAAGAGGCATTCACTGACTCTGGATTATACAGATTTTTTTCTTAGCTGGCAATTTCAGATACTGTATAACGAGGAAGGGAGCAAGATGCCATCATTCCCAAGTCATAATATTGGAGAGGAGATGAAAAGGTGTTATATCAGCTCTTAGTAGATTGGATTTTTGTGTGGAGGAAGTTGGAGCTTCCCTTGCTGAATAGTTTTGCTGCAGTAACTCATTCAGTTGCTCCTTTTCTATTCTGGAGCAAGTAATGTGATGGCCCCAGTAATGTGAAAGGGCACACTACTGGAAAAATGATTTTTCTTGTGTATTTTAAGAGACAGATTCCACTTTTGCCGACCTATTGGGGGATGTTATCATGTAAATAATAATCGTGTAAATAATGTGGGGATGATTTTGTGAAGGAACCAGAGATCAGTCTGCAAATTGAATATACTTATCCAATCAATAATCAAAGTCACCCCCACAGGATTGTTTGAGGTGTGTTTGGGGATAACTTGGGCATAGCTGGGTACACTAGGAAAATATTTGAGTGGGCTCCAGAGAGCTGGAAGTGCTTTGGGGTCACCCAGTGAGATGGAATGTGTTGAAGGTGTCAGGTTCCTTCCTGACCACAAGGAAGAAATGGAATCTGCTGACCACAACATGGGCACCTCTGGATTATTTCGATGATGGTTGGCTCCTCCTGTGATGCAAGTAACAGTAATGATTAATGATTAACACCTCTCTTTATGGATTCAGTTGTAAGTGGAGGTGCAATTCATCTTTGACATTAGCCAGAGACTGATCAAGTGCCTCGACAGCACCTGAGGAGTGAGATGTAACACCTTGGAGGTGTTGAATTCCTCTAGCGTGATGTATTTTTCCTTGAGAGATGATACCTTTTGTTAACATTCCGCTTTCCTAAAGTACAACTTTTTGTTCTGCCACTCTGATGGAGATATTCCAGGCAGTGAAGAGTTGCCTTTTTTTTTTTTTTTTTTTTTTTTTTTTTTTTTTTTTTTTTTTTTTTTTTTTTGTGAATGCGGAAGTTACCGAGTTTTATTTGAATCTGCAAAGAGGAGAGTGGAGAAAAAACCCACCAGCCTCTCCAGAATTAGAGTGCACAGAGTAAATTCTGATGGTTTCATTGCCCTTTAGGAGTCCAAGGGAATATAGGCCCATATATTATCCTGATTGTGAATCCATGTGCAGACTGAACTGGTTTCATGTAGACTTTTTTTGAGGTAATCCAAAGAAAATATTTAATGTAAAAATTTTCTGTTTGTGGAATCTCTGAGGGGGAGAGACATCCTGAACTCAAATAAAGGATTTAGCAGAAGACTTTAATTCTGCTGTATGAATGTTTTATGCAGGCTGTGTGCACAGCATGCTAGCTGCTCACTGGGCTTGAGCAGTCCATAAAAATCAAGGTTCCTTAACTCAGTGTGGGACCAGCAGGGGACCCAAAGAAGGAATAAGAAAGTGAACCATGAAAACCACTGGCAAAACCTGAATTAATCAATTCTTCTTAGAAGCAAATCTGTTCCTGTCTCTAAAAGAGATGAAAGCTGTTTAAATTTGATCTCTGGAATGAATAGTAAATTCACAGGAGAAGAATCTATTTAATAAAAATCTTATACAAATCTAACATTAGGCAAAGATTACTATTTCCAGTTGGCTGCCTACCTTTGAACTAAAAATGACGACACCAGGATTTATACACTTCTCTGACAGTTCCTATTGCTGATCACAGTTGCAGTGACCAGTTGCAGCACTCATTATGTCCAGACCATAAATCTTTCCTGGTTGATGCTCAACACCTTAATTTACCAATTTCTTATTTTTCTAGCTGGTCTACATTGTCCTAATCACACATTCCTGTTTCAAGTTTGTTTGCAGGAGGGAAGGAATTTCAGACCATCCATCTTTCTTTAGCAGCTAACTTTAACTCTCCATCAACCTGAGGCTTACACAAGTGGAAAATTACTTCCTTGAAGTAGTCGAATTGCATTTTTTGTTAGCATATTAGGACGTTGCAGTTTGCTACTGATCTAATGCCTTACTGACTAATACTGATCTATTTTAATAGTTTTGTGGTGGTTTTATTGAGAACAGGCAATGTAGTCACAAGTATCGTACAAAAAATTTTTACGTGGCTGTTAAAACTGAAAAAGCTTCCTTAAAAATTGAGTTTAAGAAACAACACACAGTATTTTTATTTTTGACTGGGGCTGTGGCAACTAATATTTCTGCAGACTTGATGAACAATAAGATTTAAGCACAGCAGTGTCAGCAAAAACTCTATAAACTACATTGTCTCAGAAATATTTGTTTTATAAAAGACTGTTTTGAACACAGGCACAGAAGATGCCTCTAAGTAGTTTAAGTTAGAATCATGGATGTTGGAAAAACCTCCATGAAACATCTGGGTCGATTCTAACCCTTCTCCTGTCAGAGGAGGAGACTCTTGATCATCACCAGGACTTTGTGATAATGTGAATAATTTGTAAAATTTTCTTTGAAACCGTCACAGTGCTGCAAAAAAGCAGGGAGTGGTTATACACAATTATGTACCTCTTTCCCTCTGTGAAACAGCCCAAAATGATGTGCAGGCAGTGTTTTCTGAATGTTACAGGAATAAACTTGCAAAAGGGATAAGTAAGCCAGTTATGGAGAGCGTGATCTTACAAATATTTCTGGGTCTGGTGTGGTGTTAGTCCTGCTGGACTCTGGAAGATGCCTCTGGGTGCTGCTAATATCCTAATTATGGTTAATCAGAGGGAGATGTAGACTCTGAGGAGACTTCATTAGAGTTCAAATTTCAGTCTTTGTGTTATAAAGAAAGCCAGCTCTCTTTCCAAAACAGGAGATGAGGAGGAATTGCTGTAGGAATTTTGGTGCAGAGGAGCAGACTGGGAGAGTTTGATGCTATGGGAAGTGGTACACATTCAGAAGTATTTCGAAATTGTGTTAAACTGTGGGAATGCTATATATTCAGAATTAGGGAAAGTGGCACTGTGGGGATTAGGGAAACACAAAAAAGTAAAAAAAGCTAAACTCATCCCAAAAAAATCCTAAACTCAGCCTGCTTGATAGCTCAGGTATTTCCTAAACGATTTGGATGGTAGCTTTTTTCATTCCATTCATTCATGGATTGGAATCTAGAACTGTCCAGTACCACTTTCACTATTGGCTGTGTCATTTCTCAATTCACTATTTTGTAAATGATGTTAAATGCATTACAGACACTTAATCTATTTTATCAGTCAGAGACTTTATGAGATGAAATGTTTCTGGAGGGAGACAGAGGTAGATTTAAACCAGTCCTGTCTTGAATACAGCTGAAGTAGGGCTAAATAAAAGCCAGGAATCCTAACTTGGACTGCTGAATTTGCTCTGAGTGTAACTGTCCCCAGTGAGAATATTCTCCTACCTGGAATATAATCAGGTGTTTCTTCTCTGGTTCCTAATATTGTATCTAGATTAAATATTTCACTTCAATAAAGACTGCATCGTTATAATGAGCACTACTTGATTGCTGAAAAGCTTGGGTTTTGTCACCATTATTAACTTAGTGCCCATTAATATTGTAATTATGGCCACAGTCACCGAGTACTTCATTCTCACTGAAGGCTTTTATTAAAACACTGCTTTTGCTTTGACAGTGTGCACAAATTGTGCACAGGATTGCAGAGGCATGAAAGCCTAAAAATAATTTAGAAGCCTTTAATCAGAGTATTTTTAAAGTTGAATGAAATAATGTCCTATTTTTGTTCTCAGCTGTGGCTAAACTCGCTGTACTGTGAAATTGAGGACTAAAAAGAAATTTTCCAGGTTTAATAATGGAAAATGCATATTGAGAATAACCTTCATGGTACCATTGTCAGGATGGGTTCAGAATTGTTGGTTGATGAAGGAAGCATACTCCTAAACCATGATTTTTCAAAAATCATTATCACCACAGCTAGGAATGTGTTTCTGAAAGCTGTTTGGTCAAAATTCTTAATAGTGTTTTCCAGTAGCAGCTATCAGATATTTTCAAGTAAAAAGTCACTTTTGGAAGTGTACTTCTCTTCAAGTCAATAAAATTTAAGGAGGGTTAGAGGCTTCTGGATGTCTTTAAAAGACAGGACACTTAAAAGAGATTTTGGGTAATTTTTTGCATGATTAAATTGGTTCAAAATTCATGACTGTTGTTTGTTTGGTGTTGGATAGTAGGCTCCAAACCAAAAATCACTTACCAGGGGCCACGAGAGCTGATAAATAGGTGATTCAAGGGGAGAACAAAGTGTTAATCAATCAGTTTCCTGCTCAGGCAGGGAAATCAGCTTCTCCTCAGCTTTGGGATGAGGATTTCTATTCCACATCCTTCACTGCCCAGTCCCAGTGCTCCTGATGTTCACACAGCTGATGTGGCAAACACGAGGCAGGGGACTGTGCAGCCAGCTACCCTTTAGATGGAGCTGTTTCTCCTCGGATGATGTGAAGGTTGCAAATGGTGTCTCTAAGAGGTTAAGTAAGAACGGGCTGATTTGTGCTGCAGTTCAGTAAAAGGTTTTATTCTGTTATAAATGCGTGTTTATCACTGCCAAAGAAAGCAAAGTGTATCCTGTTCGTACCTGTTCAAAAATCTCATATAAGAAATAAATATTGATAAGGAAAAGAAGATGTATAATAACGTTTTGAAAAATACACAAGTGTATCTGTCCAGCTCAAACTGGGAATAGTTTTGTGATATGAAAAACATGTGAGGGCTGCATGTAAGATAATGTTACACAGTCAGTGAGCTGAGTTTCTGAGCATTTAAATATTTCCCTTGGATGTGAGGAAAATTTGCCTTTTCCCCATGAGTGGCAGTGTATTGGCTGGAGTGATCCTCAGAAGGGTAAAAGCTGTCTGTTTGTTTCCTACCATGATTAACACAGACTTCTTTCATTAACAAGGCAATCCTGCTTTACCAGCATTAACTCCACCATACCCAAAGCAATTCTTGCTAGCTGGTCCTTGGGAAGTTGTCTAATTAACTTCTAATTAAATTCAGTATTTGAATTAAGTGCCACTTCAGAAGGATGTGTTCCCTGACACGGGTGGTTCCAGGTCTCTGCCCTCCTGCAGGATAAACATGTCCAAGTGCTCCACACCTTCAGTGATGCCCAACAGCTCATCAGCTACTCCAGAGCATGTAGTTTATTCATCCTGCAGGGTTTTGTTTTGTTTTTTGCTGTCAAGAGATGTGTATTTGGCTGTAAGCTCTATTAATTGTTCTGGCAGCAATAGCAGCCTGCTTCTGCCTGTCTCCATACCCCTTGGAGTTAGGGATGCACTCGTGATTTGGTGAGAGAGCAAAATCCTCCCGCAGGGAAGAGGTGTCTGAAGTCCACCTATTGGCAAATGAACAGCAAGTTTAGCCCAAGGACATCTCCCTTTTTTTCTCCCACAGCCTGAGTTGTTAAGAGCAGAGCTGGGTACATCAGTCAGTGGAGGCCAGGATTGAGTCTCCCATAGTGGCATTTTAAACTAACACTGTTTGAGGAGATTGTGTGAGCCAACTCACTCCTGCTCTTTCTCCTCCTGCGTCTCCTGCATCCACACATTACATACATCTCTACCTCTCCACTCTACTTTGTGTTTTGGTAGTGCAGGATTATGCGATAAATAGTTCTCTACTCAGGTGTTGCTTCTGTGATTTTGGAAATATTAATTGTGTATCCCTGTCAGGGTCCACAAACATATGCAGGGAACCTGATGGTTCATTTTAGGATCTCAGAGCACAAAAGACACAGCAGGGGACAACTCAGTTAATATAACAAAAAATGCACCTTTATTTAGTGCCACCAAAATGCGATAGTGGGAGAGAAAATAGAGAATAGTAAGAAAGATAGAAAAGAGGGTAAGGGGATTATAGCTCCCAACGTGGAGGGACGAGTCCTCGAGGCCGAGATGCCCATAGACACGAACTTCTCCAGTGAGGTGATCACGGAATTGAGCAGGGGTCTCCAGGGTTTTATAGGTTGGTCAAGGTGGGGACCAAAGCGAGTGGCACAGAGCCAAAGACGGAGCCACCTGTGTCGAGGTTGGGTGCTCAGGGACAAGCTGCACACCGTATGTGCCGTACTCTGGGATGGACAGACCAGTTTGGGCAAGCAGCCTTGGCTCAGTCCACTGTGACCAGTTCCATTGTTCTTGCACTCTGTTCTCATGGAGATGCAGACCAGTCCTCTGACACTTGGCAAACATTCCAGCTCAGCCAGGCCAGGGCTGCTTTCAGAGTCTGGGGTCTCAGTCCTCAGTCATTGGAGACGGTCGTGAGGCATATCACATCCTTGGGCAGACTCTGACAATCCCCTTCAGCCTTCTCTCTGGGTGGAGATCTGGCCTTTCCACTGCCCCTTGTAGAAGGGACAGTGACCCTCTCACATCCCTTTGCTTGCCCAGGTATTCCCCCACTGTATCCTATTGATGCAGAAGCCACATCCGTGCCCTGAGCTCACAGGTGGAGTGTGGTAAATTCAGTTTTCTGTGATTTGCAGGCACAAAAACACAGTGACCCTCCAGTGCAGGCTCTTGGGGCTTTGCTGGGCTTGGTCTTTGCCCCAGCTCCTCCTGTCATGCTCTCAGCAGCTGTCTGGAGGGGAAATGACCTGCTTTTGGGATGAGCATTTCTGGTACAGGCTTGATGTTGGCTACCCCTGCCCAGCAGCCCGTAGCCCTCAGTGGCAGCTGGGACCTGCTCCTCTCTTGCCTTTCTGAAGACCTCCCACTACCTGATTCCCACACTCTGTCTGGCTCCTGGCAAGATCCCTGCAGGCTGTGATGAAGCTTTATTAGTTTCATTAGACTTTCATTACGGAATAATCAGAATCATGCTAACAAATCCCCTCATTATTGCTGTATAAATCTTGCATCATAGATCCTTGTTTCTTATTAGTGAGCAGCTGAGTGTTCTGCAAGTGCAGGAGGCAAATAAATCCTTGCTGGGCAAAGACCTGTCAGGGTTATGTTTATTCCCAGGCAATCCTGAAACTCTTCCCCGAGCCTTTACTCACGCTTGTCTTCTGTGAATTCAATAATTGAGTGTGAAATAACTGAGCAGCTGTCTCACCTGTTGTGTGGCAGCATCCTTGAAAGCACCCAGGCACTGGATCAGGATGTACTGGGAGTAGTGGTGTCCTATAAACCCCAACCTCTGAGTAACAGGCAGAACTTTAATCCTCTCTTCAATCTTTTATGTGCCCTATGAAGAGAATATCCAACTTCTTCTCTAACAGAGACATCTTACAGAGATTTTGCACGTTCTCCACCTACACAGTGTTGTAACTAAAGAAATTACAGGGTGACAGGATGGCTTCTAACCTCCTAAAATAATTTTCCTTTTCCTACAATAGCAATTTAAAACCACTTTAGAGCTGTGATCATTTGGAGGAAAAGCAGGGAACTGAGATGGGACTTGTGACACACAGGCAAGCTGGGCTTCAGTTAAAAGCACTCAATAACTCCTTTTGTGATTTTTTTAATTTTTATTTTTTAAACACAAATGTGTTTGCAATGACATTTTTTATATACTGGTCTCTGTGATGCATAAGCTGCATATGGTGTTAATTACTGTGAAATTAATCACATTTTGTACTGTGCTTGTACAACCTTGTCCTCTAATCAGCTTTCCTGCAGTTTTCTTCTGATGTTGAATCATTTATAGCAGGCTTTTAAGAAATATTTATGATTCTAGAGATGCTTCTCTGCTAATTTATTACTTTGAATTGATTGTTAGATGTGAACATGAGTTTAACCCTAAGCTTGTGCTCAAATTCTGATTGCTTGGAGCTGAACCACTGAATAGCACCAGGATATCACAGAATTTAAAATATCAGGTTGAAAGGGAACCTCAAGGGCCATCCTCTTGGGCATGAGCCCAACCTCTCTTGGCAAAGATAGGATGTGTGGGAGTTGGTGGGTGCTTTTCAGTGTTTAATTATTTCAATTTCTGCATTGTCACCACAGTTGCTCGTAGCCGTTTTCTGCATTCCATCTTACTCCTTGTGGTACAGAAATAATTTAATGTGCACTTGTTTCCCTGTGTGCCTGACATGGCCTCTCCCTTCCGTGGTGTTTTGTTACATTAATAGAAAAAAACCCACAGACTGCTGTAAGGTCGTCACTGTTTTAATGATGTAAATTAATAGTTGTCTTTATTTCTAGTTTTAATGTTTGATTCTACTTATATTAATGTATTGTTTGTCCCTTCCTACTCTATTTTTTTTTTTCAGTAAGATAAGTATGTAGGATTTTGCAGGGCTGTGCAAACAAAGCTCTATTTCCAGAGTTCTGTTGTTCTGGAATTTGATCATGCTTCTTTCTGCTTTCTTGAACAAAAGTGGTGAGAGGATATTGGGGAACTCTTTAATTTGCACCTGGAGGGCCCAGGGCAGTGTCCTCAGTCTTGGAGTGTTTTAGCCAGGTAAATCTGCTGTGGTAAGGGCAATAAAGAGTTCCCAGGGCTGAAATTCCAGCACATGGATTCACCCTCCTGACTTTTCTACCACCCCAAAGTCACAGCCCATCTCTCCAGGCTGCTCTTGCCTTTTTGATGGGATGGGTTCAGTCTAAAAACAGTGCTGCTCATAGAAACACATTTGCAATTCCATAGTCTCTTCTACTTATACCCAGTAAATTCAGGATTTATGGCTTAATTTTCTGCAGGGTGCAGGAAGAGAAGGCAAAATACTTTCAAGAAAAGAGATGAAGATAAAATAGGGAGGTTTCAACCTGAAGGGTTCTCTTTTCAGGCCTGCAGTTTGATTTCTTGGAGATTAGAAGTACTTCCTAAAATGTGTAATTCGTCAGTGATTCCACCACACCTTATGCTCCTTCTGAAAACCTGTATAAAAAACATTTTTAAAAAGTAAATTAAGTGACTGAGTGTTAAACCTGGTCACTGCCCTGTCATCCCAACCAGACACTTAATCTAGTGAATATACATGGTGGCTGGGAAACTGAAATTATTTTAATTTCCAGGAAGCAAAGAAGTTGGTCTAAGAACAGAAAACAGCTTTTTTTGCTGGGCATTGATCAGCCACAAAAATAAGGAATTGTGGAAACTTTTTGGAAAAAAGACCCTGCCTTGTGGTAACTGCTCTTGAACACAGATTTACAGCAGATACCTCAGCTTCCACTGTCATGCACATTCAGATATTGATAAATAATCTACATAATCCCCTCCCTCCACACATAGATATCCTCAGTTTGAAGTTTATTCCTGACTGTACACCCCTTACCTGAATTAGCACAGAGCAATAATGCTGCTTTCTCTTTTGGGTATGTACAGAACTTGTCCCAACTAGCTCCCTGTATCCCACAATATTTTAAAATATATAAATACAAATAAATAAAATAAATAAAACACAATATTTTTCATATTTAGAGGTGCCACCTCAATTTCTGCTGAGTTTTCTGTGCAGTCTTTCATGGCTCCTTCATAGGAGATCCATGTAAAGGGCTTTGAGTGTTTTGCCAATTGCTTGGGAAGTTTGCTCATTACATTTCAGTGATAATTTTCTTTTTAATACAACCAGTGAGAGTGTTAGGAGAGGAAAGTTTGTATTTAGAAGCAGAGAGAGAGATCTCTGCCTTCCTCCTCATTTGGTGGGTTTTTTGCTTTGTCACTCTGTCACAGAGTTTGTGTCCCTTAGTAGCTACCAGAAACAGCAAAGAAAGCTCTAAACCCCAAAAAAGTTTGAAGTTTGAGTTTAATTATTTCATTTTTTATGTTTTAAGTACCTTTAAAGCAATGCTAAAGATTGCTTGAGAGGCAGCAGCATGAGCTCAGCCAAGGGTTTGGCTGATGACATTAATACAGCTTTTATATTAAGTGCTAACATCAGTTAACCTTTCAGGAGAGTTTATTCTTTCCTGGAAAAAATTATGTTCTAGTGAGTCACTTTGCTGCACATAGAGCAGCTATTCTTCTCTATTTCACCATTTGCAGCTGCAGTGATCCATCTGACTGGAAAACTATGCACTGGCACAAAGCTAAACAATCCTTGCAGGCTGTCAGTGGTAATAATTTGCTCCACTTTGTCATAATAATAAATCTTCAATGAGCTTTGTGAAAATCTAAGTATAGCACAGGAGATGGAGATTTTGGGGGCAGGTAATGATACATTGCTTTTCCATGAAAAAGATTATTTCCGTGGAGGTTGATGTACCTATTTCAGTGAATTTGTATAATCTTTTTTTCTAACTATTTGAGATTCTTAAAGTTTCTGAAATTTCCTTGCTTTTATGAAGGGATACATGCATAGTGCGAGAAATCTAATTTTCCAGAGAAAATAAGATCATAATGGAAGTGCAGAGAGTTCCTTCTTGCACTTTTGTTTATTTTTGGGTCTGTGTTTCTATGCCCAGCAGTATTTATTTTGAATTCCACTGAAATGTTTTGAAAGAAAAAAAGATTAATTTTCTTTAGTGTTAATTGGGCACTGACTCAGTCTTTTAGAAACTAATGCTTTATTAAAGTTTGAATTATTTTGAAATTCGTCCTTAAACTGGCATTCAGGTGAGAAAAAACCTTTTCCCACAATAAAAAGCAATATTTTTCATATTTGGCATTGTCAACTCAATTTCTGATGAGTTTTCTGTGCAGTCTTTCATGGCTCCTTCATAGGAGACCAGAGGCTTAGAGTATTTTGCCAAGTGCTTGGGAAGTTTGCTCATTACATTTCATTGACGGTTTTCTTTTAAATACAACCAGTGAGAGTGTTAGGAGAGAAAAATCTGTATTTAGAAGTGGAGAAGGATCTGTCTTCCTCCTCATTTGTTAGGTTATTTCCCTTTTAGTCTTTAGGAAAACTCTGCCTTTTTGTCCCCCCCCTTTTTTTTTTTTTTTTTTTTTTTTTTTTTTCCGGGTGTGTGTGTGTGGGGGGAGGTTTGGTTGTGGGTTTTTTTTTGTTTTTTTGGGTTTTTTTGGTTGTTGTTGTTTGGTTTGGTTTGGTTTGTTGTTTTTTTTTCTTTTTTTTTTTTTTTTTTTTTTTTTTTTTTTTTCTTTTTTTTTCTTTTTTTTTCTTTTTTTTGTTTCATTTTGCTTTGTTTCCTTCTGGGGTCTAACATCAGACACCTCAAGACTCCTCCTCTGAGCATCTGCCAAAGGCACTGACTCACTCTGCTGCTCCCACCAGAAGATACTAGGGCAGCTTTGGAGAATCAGCTGGAGCAGAGGCTGCTGCTGCAATTTTTTCCTGTGGGATGCCAGGATGATGGAGTGTTCCCTGGGACCACACGGAGCAGTTTGGAGCCTGATAATTACAGAGCAGAATCCTGAATCCCCTCCAAAGAGGGGTCATTTTCCAAAGTTGAATTAAAGCATCTGCAGCTATTAAGGTTTCCTTTTTCCCTCTGTACTTTGAACCCAAAAGAGCAGTATTTGCCTCTAAATTTTCATATGCTACTGAAGTTATAAGAAACTAGTAATTATTTGGTTTGATATTTTTATTTTTTTCTTTTAACTGGCAAAGGAGAATAAAAGGGCTGGAAGACATAAATGATTCTGGGTTTGACCAAATCTTTCCACGTAGTGCATCAAAAATTGCTTATTTTATTGTTTCTCTCTGAACCTTTTCTAGTTCCATCTTTGTTTAGTTCTGATTCCTATGACAGACCACCAGCAGTAACACTGTCAAGTAGAGAGAAAGTATTTGAAGGGACAAATTTTATAAAAATAAAGCAGGCCAGAGGAAAGGAAACAGCTGGGAGATCAAGCTTAAAATTAAATATATGCTTAGGTTCATTTGGGGAGAGATATTTTACCCAACCATGTAGCAGGATTTCTATGAAATAACCTTTAATTGATCTTTCTTACTTCAGCTACATAGGAGAGAGAGTCAGAGGTTTCAGACAGCAGAGTTCCTTAGCTTAAAACTCCTTTTAACTCCCAGGTATCCTTCCTCTCATGCTGGAAAGTTTGGGACAGAGTCCTGGGTGCAATATTTCCTTTAGCAAAAAAACTTCAAATGCAAAATAGAAAATGAATAATGGCTGAAATATTTGTTCAATTTTTTTTTATTACTCATAGCCCAAGTTCTGCATAACCTCTTTTGCCCTTTTGATCAAAACTGAAGTATCTTCTATTTGCCTGGTTCAGGACAGAAAATACATTATTCTTTGAGTGTCAGTTGCCAGTTCTGCTCTTTGTTTTTGGCCCTTTCTAAGTTTTGCCTATAATGTAAACAGCTTTTAAAATACAGAAATATTTTTACTAACTTTTACATTTAGTATGTAAACAGATGTGAAGATTTAAGGTTGCTCGAGACTTTGGATGATCCCCATTAAAAAAAGTAAAATGAAATGTCTGCTTGGTGGAATAAATCCTGGCTTTTTGACATGGAAAAGGATGAGCCACATTCCCATTTAATCAGACATTTCAGATCAAAATATCGGTATTACAGTATTTTTTTTTTTTTTAGAAAGTATATACTATTGCACTTTATAATTATTTTAATTTCCATTTACTTTGTCTTCTACTTAATATCAATTGAGTCGTGAGCCTTTTCTACCCTGCTTCTGTCATCTGTGCTTTATGACAGAAATGGAATGTAGCTCTTTTAATCAAAGTGGACCAGGTTATTGTGCTGGGGACCTCTTAATAAAGTTGCAATTTTAGGGATGATCAAGTAGCATAATAGAAATATTCATATATCCATGAAGCCTAAAGTAATTATTTCAGCCTTTAATGTAAAGTTACTAAATCTCCACGAGTAGTCAGGTTATGCATACAGCCAATACTGATGGATTTTTTGGTGGCTTGTTTTATGACACTGGGTGGTGCTCAGCTCATGTTTGCTAGGAAGATATTTCAAATGTTTCTAAAAGACAGAGAGCTTAATCAGATACTGAAAGTGAAGGTGAAATGAGTCAACTCCTCTGGAAACAGTGTCAGTTCAATTTATTTTCATTAAAAAACACTACAGAGATTTATAATCCCAAAGTATCTGTAATTTATAATGCTTGCATTTGAAACTTTAATTATATCCTTGTTGAACCAAACACTGCGTTATTAATTATCAGACAGCAAAGGCTAATGTTTCATTACTAAAATTAGCTTGAAGTTTGCACTGTGTCTGTCTATCTCAGTTCTGTGGTGCAGACACAAGGGAGTAGATGCACAAGATACACAAATGTGGGTTGAACTCAGTTTTTTGAAGCTGCTAAATAAAATCCCTTCACCCATTTATGTATCACAAGCAGCAGCTGAAGTCCTCTCCCTGCAGAGTCCTGTGTAAGTCTGAACAAGTTTGGTGAGCCGAAAATATTTTAGGAACTTGAAAGATTCCACACCAATTTTCATACTGGCCTAGGCAAGTGGAACTCATTGCATTTCCTCCAAGTTTTTGTGGAGGTTGGCAGTGACACAGTGACCTTTTATCACTAATTTATTCTTTTAAAAAATAGCGTGTTGAAATATTTGTACATAGAGGTGAGATTTTAATTTCTGCACAGTAACTTTCTGGCTCTGTTTCTCACAGAGTCCTGTGTGAATCAAAAAAATCTTCCCCAGCCTTTTCTCTTTGCTTTGAAAACTTGAAAGGAATGTCCGTGATGAATTTTATTTCATAATTACACACTGAGAAATTACACAAAACAAATATTGCTGCATGGCCATACATAAGTTTATACATAAATATTGGTGAATGCCATAAGGAAGTTTAGGCTCTTATCAGTAACAAAATTGAAAAAATACTACATTTATAAACCATCTTCTAATAATTAGTTTGGCTCTTTATTACTTCAGATATGCATAATTTTATGTAGATCTATAGATGTGATATCATTTGAGTGTTAAATACTACATACAGAACATGTATTGAAAAGTGCATTTTTATTAAATTTATAAATGAATTAGCAGTAGAAATTTTTAATTATTATTCTCTTTAACCCTTCTGGCAGAACTGATGGTCTGCTTCTCACAAGAAGGAAACTTCTGGCTTGTATCTGGAAGGGAGAACCAGGTCTTCCTACACACAAATTTATCTATAAACAAAACTTATTTATTTGATAATCACACTGACCTATGGAAAAATAATTTAACATGTGTGGATCTGTTGGATAGTGTCACACTTGATGATTTCCTTTCCTTAAAAGAACCATTACTTTTAGCAGAACTTTTGCAGCACTGAGCTTGGACCAAACTCTTTAATGTTTAAAATGCACACTCGTGGATCCCCAAGAAACCCAGATTTGATCCAGGCTGTCCATGAATGCAAAGTGTGATTGCTCCTCAGTTAGGTAGAACAGATGATTAGGATTCCTGATGGATTTTCCCTTCTGTGCTGGGAGTAGCAGGACAGATAAATGGGCACAGAACTGGAGTAAATCAGACAGGCACTGATTCAAAAGGTGATGTAATAAAGCACCTTCACAATTTTTGAACAAATTTGAAATGCTGTTAGGCTACTGCTTGCAGTCATTTAGTTGCCATACCTTAATCTGCCCCTAGATCTTTATTTAGTCTGCCCCTATGCCATGGCATGGATTATTTACAAGAATGTTCAGTGTGGCCTTTGCCTGAGCTGGATGCTCTGCAGAAACACAGGCAGTTAGCCCTGAGTTTAAGTCACATATTTGCAGCAAAGGCTGATGTGTTATAAAATGTGTGTGTCTCTCCAACTCTCTTGATTCTTCACCTCTGTGATATCCATTTCTGTTTGTTCCACTTCCTCTGAGTTTCACCTCATTGCCCTCGAGCTTTTCTCATCCCTCATTGCAGTTTTTTCCCTGTTACAGTTCTAAGGAACTGTCTTGCTGTTGTGCCTGTGTCCTGCTCTTCTTTCATGACCTCTGTTTGCTCTGCTGCTGAAGTTAATGTTTCCCCTTGCTACTCTCTGAGGGGTTGGTGCCCCTATCTCCCTGCCTTTCCTCTGACTCCATTCTCTCCCCGCTGCTGAGCACAAAACAATTTGGAGTGGAAAGGTAGATTAGCAAGTAAACTCATCAATGACAATTTGATAACCTTCCTCCCAACCTGGAACTCCCAAACCATGATTTTCACTCGCAAGTGTCAGCCAAAAAATGAAATCCATAGGAAGATTTAGAAAAGGATGTAGCAAAAAGAGAGAAGAAAGTCACCACCACAGGGAGCTTCCACCATTGTGTCTATTTCAACAGAACATTAGGTCTTGGAAGATGTACTTTTAAAGCTTTCCTTGGAAAAATGACTTACTTTTATTCTGTCAAGAACTTTCTGCCCTCAGGGTAGGTACCAGCACTGCTTAAAACACTCCATGCAAGAGCCCCATCCCAGGGAAAGTGTCACACTTGGCTGAATTCCCCATTCCTATTTGCTGGACTGATCTCACTGAGTGGTTGGTGAATGAAATGGAAATTTATGCGCCTGATGTAGGAACTCAGGGTTACTGAAACAGAGTTTCCTGGTGGTCAGGAAGTGGGTTTTGTAATGGCAGTGAATTGGCACTTACAGGCCTTAAAAATAATGCACAGAGAAAGCCCAGGGATGAAATAAAGTATTTTGTTTGGGAGCGTAACAGTGCTGGAAACAGCACGTCCTCTGGGATGATGGGTTTGCAGAGAGAGGCTTTGGAAACTCCTCTCCCACCAGCTCCAAGAGGATCCATGGTGCTGCTGTATGAAATGATGTAAAAAACCAACCAACCAAGAAAAAACTCAAACAACAAAACTCAGATGGATGATTATCCTATGAAATTTAAAATCCAGGTTATCTCAAACTGTTTCTTTCCCCGTCAGGACTTGTTTTAGGAACTAAATAGGTTGGATTGGACAAATGGCTTCAGGGTTGATTTTTTTTTTTTAAATTGGTTTTATGGGAAAAACCCCACATTGCTATCAGTCCAGGAAGGCCATGGAGTTCATTAATAGCTCTCACATCCTTTTATAGTGTAGATAAAGGCAACATTGCATAGAGCACTATTGGATAACTGTAATTGTGATCTATTCTTGGCTAGCTTAAATGAATAGTAAGAAGGGAGAAATGTTTATGCCCATTCTCAATGCGAATTTGTATTTTTGCTTGTCTCCTGCTGTGCATATAGATAGCTAATATTGCTGAGATTTCCTTCCCTTCTAGATATATGAGAGATAGCTGGTACCTATCTGAGAAATGTGTAAATGGGGTTGTGTTTATAGCATATTTTTGAATACAGAAAAAGTAGTTTGTACCAGTACAGATTATATTTTCATTTTTGACAAGTTTTAGTTAAGCAGTGTTGCACAGGTAAGTAATTTCTTGCTTTCTCAGCAGAGCAATGAGAGGTTACAGAGGGTAAGAAAGAAGGATTTGCACTGGAAAAAAAAAAGAAAAGCAAGGAAAATCCCCCCAAATTAATTTTGTTATGCAAACATAGAACATTTATTAATTTGTAGCTGCTAGGATAGTGCAGGACATCCATACTCAATACTGACCACAGAAAATTAATGTAAAATGAATTATTTCAATCCATGACTCTTCTATAAATTCCTAACAAGTGTGCTGCAAGCATGGTCTCTCCCTGCATGTTTCCTTTCTATGAGGTGAAAAAAGAACTGCTTGTTTCAGGGATTTCTTTCTCCTCATGTGCTGGTAGTTGCTGTGGGAGGTGGTTACTTGAGAAGAAAACCAAAGAAAACTGCAAATTTATTTCTATATATCATCAGGCTGGAATACCCCTTGGAGTTTTTCAGAAGATTTCAAGGTAATTCTTTTGCTAATTTTTGGTGGTGGTGGATTTTTTCTCCTGACATAGATTTTTCTACATGACACATGCATAATATATAGAAATAGTAAGAGAAAAGAAGCAGTAGGAACAGTTGGATCAGAGAAGAAGACATTTTTATGTATTTTTGTGTGACTGCTTTTTTATTTGAGCAGTAAAGCCTAAGGTCAGGCTTTTGAAGTACCTACTACTTTTGAATCTCCATTTAAATATTAAAGTATCCAATCCTTAAGACAAGTTCCGCACACTGCAAAATGTGACTCTTTACATGTGTTTCAAATTGGATATCTGCAACCAGGAATAATTTCTGAAAATCGATTAATCTCCTGTGCTGTGGGAATTCATGCTGTCCTCCTTTAATGTAAGCTGGCTCCTGCTGATACTAGAGAACTTACATTGTAAAGAAACAAATCCAAATGCTGAAAATTAAAGTGATTATCCTGTTCTTTCTCCCACTTTCCGATAAATTCTTTCCCTTGCTTTATCATGGTAAAAAATGGAGGGAGATGGGAACCCCCAAAGGGATGAAATAATGATGTCGATGGGAAGTTTGTGATTTTGGGGCCACTGCTGTTCTGCAAACCCCTGTTGTGGGCCCACATAAATCTCTGTGCCAGCAGAAACTGAAGCACTGCAGTAGGCTTTCCTTGGTACTGCTTCAATTTACAGATGAGGAGGAACAGTGCTAGAAAGGGAATGTGATGAAATAATGTGGTTTTTAAGCAAATGTTTATTCATGAAGCTCCCATCTTCCTGCTGGCCCTGCCTGGGCTCTCAGCAGGCTGTGGGATGCACACCCCAGGCTGGAGCAGCATCTGCCACACAGGCACACAAAAAATGAAAACACAGCTAAAAAAAAACCCCAAAACTTAATGATTCTTTCACCAGTTTTAATATGACAGGGAATAAACTTGCTTACTGATGCAGTAAGTTATGTCTGACTGATGTTACAGGAGTTTTTTTTTTGCTTATGAAGTGATTTAGGAAAAATGTTTTCTGCAAAAAGAAGTGAACTGGTTTCATGTTTTGTCCTGAAGGAGTTCTTTGCGGGGGGAAGAAATTCAGTTCTCGTTGTACTGCATGCAAGTTCCAATGTTAGTGCTCTTGGAAAATATGTTGTTTTCACCTCTCTTTCACTACTGACATCCTGCCTGGCAGAATTAATTTTTAAATTAATTTGGCTATTCTGATGAAATGATTTTTTGTGACTCAGTGTGACTCAGGAAGACATTTTTCCTGGGAAAAATTGAGTTGGTAGAGAAAGTAAAAGGTATATCCATTATTGTCAATGGGTGTTTGACAGTGAATATTTTGTTGTTTCTTCTGCCTAAACATGAAGTATTTATTTTTTTTGAACTGGACTATGTTAATTTGGTTGTTTTCCTACAGTTTTGCCCATTAAAAGCACTTAATTAGCTTTTCTATGCTGTTTATGCATTCTGAAAGGCTTAAAATATTCTAATTATATCCCTTTAAAATAAAACAACCCCCTCCCCCCCAAAAAAAAACCAAGGCAGGAGCAAGGGAACCCAACCTTAAATGTCACCCCAGCTTTTATCTCTACCCAACAACAACAAAATTATGTCTTCTATAATTCTGGATTTGAATAGAGATATTAATGATTGCATTATGAGCAAGTTCACTATGGGAATATTCAATCATCTGTAACAACGTAAATTTAGCGGAACAGAAAATCATCTCAGGTTAATAAGTGCCCCTGCTTCTTAAATATCAGGGCAAAGATGAAGATTTTGTGCATAAAAGTTGAGGATATTTCAAATCCATTGAGTGAGAAATAGTAGCCATTTCTGCAAATTACTCTGACCATTAGCCTAACCACTATGCTACAAAATATCTGAACCCTTTTAAATCCTTATCATAATACAGTAAGAGACTAAAATACACAGTCTCTCTCACTTGGACTGCTTCTCTTTCTGTAAAAAATAAATGCATAGTCTTGTGACCAGAGTTGTGCTGAGCACCACCCATTACCTATTCCAAACCTCTATTCCAAACCAAAAGGACCTACAAAACCTCGAATATTGTCTCTCCCTCAAGCTGTAAGAGTTGTAGCAGTTGTAGCATCCATCAATTTGCTAGGAAAGCCCAACACATGGGTGTGAAATGCATCCTCTTTGGTAAGGTGAGAGGTGGAGACACAGCACTGTGAAGTACTTACGTATCACCCAGAAATGTCTGCAGGTAAATCTGGATTTCTGGCACATCCAGGACAGTACCAAAAGTGATCTTGGATCCAGCAGAACTGCTCCTTCCGAGAGGAAAGGCCCTCTGGGAGATGGTGTGAGAGCTGATCTCTCTCACACCAGCTGGTGAACCTGAGATTGTGGTGAGAAGAAGGGATCCCCCTGAAGGGCAAAGGGAAATCCTTTCTTTTGCAAGAAGATTTGTGTGCCTGGAGTCTGCTGAGGAAAGAGCAGAGTACAGATTCATCCCAAAGAGGTGGGAACAGAAGAGCTTTGGCCAGTCAGCTCCAGGTGCTGTCAGTGGCAGATGAAGAAAGGGATTGCAGGTTACACACTCGAGGAAAGAGAATAGACAAATGGACCCAAGGAAAAAGGAGCATCCAGCCTAACATAATAAGGTGTGGAAAAGTGGGATCTTCAGGCAGCCAGTGACTGTGCAAAGCAAAATAGTACCCAAAACACTCAACTGCCCAAAAACGGATAACCGGATTCCGAATTCAGTGGAGCAAAGCCTTGTTCATTAATATTTCTGTGCTTTTGTGTCAACATGCATATCAGCCTTTCATTTCCTAGGTTGTTACCTGGAACCACAGCAGTTACTCCATGATAACACAGTGCCAGACAACACAGGAGAGCAGGTGTGAGACACAGTCCCCAGTGTGTCCTGTGGCAGCTGGCACATCTGTTCAGTGCCTACTAGATCAAATCACAGAGCTGAAAGAAAGGAAGGAAGTCTCAGAAAGAAAAAAAAAAAAAAAAAAAAAAGGAAAAAATAGAAAATGCATATTAGTGGAACATACTTGCAAACAAAAGTACTGTCATATGTGTGTACAGGTCTTTGACTTCAAAGCAAATGTAGCCCTCTTCCTAAAAACAATTACAAGAGATAAATAAATAGGATGAAGGGCTTGTACTGAGCTACTTAACCCCCTTAATTTCCTCATATAATGGCTAGAGACCAGGTCATTCTATCCTGCTATGCTAATTATACCATTGGTACTTTGAACAAAAAAAAACAAAACAAAACAAAACAAAAAACCAAAAAACACCAGTGTTTTAAAAGACATCCCTTTCTTAATGGTTGATTTGTGCAAGAGGCACTTTCACATTACCAAAGTGTGATAAGCAGTAAGATTAATTTTGAAGAACAAAGCTTTAGAGGAGCTTCCCTTCCTCTACAACTATTCCCTTTCCTACACACAACATAAAAGACAAAACCTGTCATTTCAGTCAGTTTTACCATTAAAAAAAAAAAAATCTTTCATCAGTTCTTTTCTGAAAGGAGTCTCTCTGAGTTCTATAAAGAATTCCCACTGACAACATAGAACAGTTCTCTTGTGGGTTTTGACTTTCACAAAGGCAGCCACCCAGGAACCTGCCTTGTGAAGTCCTTTCCAATGGCAGTTTTCCCTAACACTGCATATGGACTATATCTGCTTATTAGGAATACTTGTTTAAGAATGTGTGGTACTTGCTTATGTGACATGGCAGCAACACTCTTGTGTAACTGCTCAGAATTGGTAAAAAAAATTGGTATTTCAGTAGGTTGACAAAGCATGTTGTGCTAGAGGCCTTAATGATTTTATGATATAGAAGAGACCAATCTTTGAAGCTCATCAAATAGAAGTATACATAGTTCTTAATTCTCCACAGTTTATAGACTCAAAAAACTGTGTTTTGGCCACCATGACTTTGCCTGCTTTGGAGAACGTCTCTTTCAGGTAAGCTAATAGGTGAGGTACAGTTCTGGATTTTTAAGTCTAGCAGTTTAATTCCTGCTTTTGTGGCTTGTTTATTTTCTGGATGCCTGAAATTATGCAATTGAGGCTGAGGAAGAACCAGTTATGGTGGGACACATGAAAGTTGTCATAGAGTCACCAGGAGACAGAGTTGCTTTCTTCCCAGGAGGCACAGGAGGGTTTTCCACATTAATTGAGGTGGCAGAGGTTGGCTGTAAGTCTAACCATGACTCTGTTTTAATGCTCTAATACATATTTTCCATTTCCATAGCATCTTCAATTTGCTAATGCTTGTGGTGTTATATAATTTGTGCATGGTATAGTTTTGATTTTTTAAAGTTGTTTCCCTCCCCATCCCCAGGTTCAGTTAAGCAGAATATTTAATCGTATAGTTAGTTTCTCCTCTGAGTAAATTTTATTGTGTAGGTGTTTCTGTTGTGATTTTTTTGCTGACAGATATTTAACAGGAGAGCTGTAAGAAACAGATTTTTTTTAAACTCTGACTGCCATACAAACCAGTGTAACTCAAGTAAAGCCTTAAAGGTTTTTTGTAAAAAGTGGTTATTCTCTCGCTTGCATTCCATGTGGTCTCCATGAAAATAATATTAAATCTAACCAGGTTTAAAGAAGCCAAATGACTCCCCTGCTGCCTACAGATCAAATTAATGGTTATCCTTTTCCATAACCTTTGTTTCTTGGACTAAGTCTTCCTCGGTTTTCAGTTTGGGTTTTGTTTTTCCCCTTTGGGGCTGTCTGGCTTTTAGCTGTCTTCAGCTGAGACTCTTCATCCACTATCTCTGACTAAAAATCATCTGCCTTTATTTCTTCTATGTTTCCCAAAGACAGAGAGAAAAAAGGGTCTCTCAAAGCACAAACAAGATTTTATTCAGCTTACAGATGCTCTGGCTGTTCAGGTTCTACTTATTTCCAGATCTTCTTATTGCAGGAGCTGAGTTGCATTAAAGTGATTTTTTTTTTAATTGTTGCTAATGTCTTGCTCTTTGAGTCATGTTGTTTGCTCTGGGTGTGGCTCTGGTAGTAAGTACTGAAAACCCATCATGAGCTTGTGGTTTTCTTGTTGTGAATGCAGCTTTTAATAATTCTTACCTCCTATATTTATTAAATACATAAAATGTGTTAATAACAGAACACCTTGTGGAACAATTTCTGATGGACATACAGCTATTCTGACCTCACAGATAAAGTCTGCCTTCTTTTTAAATGGGAATATAGTTAGTATTTATTAAATCATAAAATAATTTGAAGGGAAAACACTGAAATTTCATCTTTTAGTAGTGGTAATGCCTGAAAAGGCAAGATTTAATCTAAGTAACCAATCCCCTCATTCATGGCATTTGTGTCCTTTTTGCCAGTCAAAAAAAACCCCCAAAAAAGTGAGAAAACATTTATGTCATCAGGTAAATTTTCAGTCATGAAAAATGTTAATTGTGCCTAAACATAAATCTAGGGGTAAAGTGGTCACTTTATTTTTATTAAAAAGATTTATTAATTAAATTCCAGTATGGTGTAATTTCTGACACCATATTTACATTTCTGTATTATATTATGCCAACTTAATGCTTAATCTAATCATATTTCTTTTATAGGTGTATTCCACATATTTAACCCATAAAGTCTTGCACTTTTGTGTAGAGAAAATAATTATTGCAGTCTACATACTTAACATAACGTGAAAGCCAACATATATCAAATAACGTGAACACTAGTTTTCAAGTACTAAAATAACTTAAAAGTTGTCCAGTTTGAAGTTGGAATAATTTTACTTAAAATTATTTAACTAGTTAATAATATGTATTTTTATATACATATTTATAGGTGTATGTATCTATATACATATATGAATATATACATACAGATCTATGTGTATATATATATATAAATTTGTATATTCTATGTATAAATTTTTCATTTTATGCATAGAAACCTTGTTTTGACTCTTATTATTGCTTGTGATGCTCAAGGGCTGATTCTGCTTATTGCCAAGTAGATTCTGTTTTAGCTGTAATAGTAGTGGAAATTAAGATAAAACAGGGTAGTTTGGAGGACTAAACCTTTTATTTTTTAACTGCATGTACGTAACTTTGAACACAAAGTGTTGAAAAGAGTTTTTTTCCACATCTGTGCATTTGTTTCATGATAGGGATGGTTGTTAGATGGTAACTCATGTTAAGAAATGATACTTACTCGGGAGACAAAAAGCTTGTTAGTTGTTTAAACTTATATGATTGGAATGATATTTTTAAGCCTCCTGAAAGTTAAAGATCAAAAGTTATGGAAGTTCACTATTAAAAATAAAGATACTGAAAAAAAAAATGATGAGCATGTTACACTTAAATCAATTTTGTCAATCCGAAGTGCATCTCTCTCTTTTAAGTTCCTGCTGCCACATCTCTCATATCTTGCACAATAAGTCATTCTATATAATCCTTCTTTCAAAGAGCAATAGTAAGATGAAAACTGCACAAAGTAATTTTACTTATGTGAATGTTTAAAACTATGGCCCTATGACAGGGTAATTAATTTAAAGAAGCATTAAAAATTCAAAGAAATACTCATGTTTTTTGAAAACACATTTTTCAGCTCAGGTAATGATACACAAGAGTCACAGCTACGTCAGGTGAGAAATTCATTAGAAATGGAAAAGCTGTTGAGGATTTGAGAAACAAACTCCAAATGCTTGAGAAAAAAATATTTGAAATTAAGCAGTCAATACAATCGAGAGGTGAGGGCTTTGTTTGTTTGATTGTTTGTTTGCTTTATTTTATCATTGGAATAAATGCAATTTGCTTCCTTGAATGCAATCTGTTTTCATTGAAATAACCCTCTCATTAGGATTTTGCTGTGACTCAAAATCACGGTCACTAGTTGCAAAATGACAGAGAGCAAGGGAGAGTGCCCTTCTCTGAAAGGAACCCCTGTCCTCCTTGCCTTCCTTCTGGAAGCTGAGAAGGACAAAGACTGTCCTAAAAGCAATTTGCAGGCCGGCACCAGTCTGTGCTTCCTGTGCCTCTGCTGCACAGCTCTGCCCACAGCTCCAGCCACAGCTGACACCAGAGAGGAAAGCCCTGGGGAGCAGCAGAGTCTGTGGGAGCTGTTGACATTTACCTCTCCTCCTGTGGCAGTGTTGAGTGCCTTACAAACCTCTCCAAAAGTCCTAGAAACAAAAGAGCAGCAAAGGAAGGAGAAACCGTTTAGATGTTGGAGTGAGAGCCAGCCCAGACAGGAGATCTCTGCTGGAACTGCCCAAACCCTGCAGGATGCAGGAGGGCTCTGTCACAAGGCAGATGATGCACTTTCCTCTCAAGTGCACGGCCACTGGGCCCGCAACGTTGGGGTTTACTGCCTCAGCTCAGAAAGAGAGTCTCTCCTTTCTTCTTGGGTTTCAGTTTCTAAAGTGTGCAGTTCTAATCCTGACCAAGGAATATTTCTTTCAGGAAACTCTACGAATGCAATGTTCCTGAGAACTGTTATTTCACAGCTCTTAGGGAGTAGGTTTCTCTTTCAGGCCAAGAAGATTCTTCTCCCTGTATTAGTGTGGCCAGATGATTTAGAGCTATACAAAAATGCTAAGGAAATTAACAGGGAGCTGTCCCACACTTGAGAGACCAGGAGATCTACCAGGTCCTGTTCCCTGCTACAGGCAAGATCTTGGCAGCGTGGAGAAGTCTTTGACAATGCCTTCTGGCCAGGCTCACAAATTCTGATGGGTGCTGAGAGATGGGACAATCTAGCCTCAGTGTCTGAACATGTTTGCAGCTTGCCTGACTTCAGACAGGATAGATATTCCAGCAGAAAAACACCTGGCCCATGGATTTGTAGAAGTAGCTGTGATTGGACTCACCCGTGGCCGATATTTTGGCCTGGCAACAGCTCTCCCTGAGTGTGGCATGGCATCTCTGATGGAACAATCTGCTCATGCTCTTTCTCTAGAAGGACCTGCACAGAAGGCAAGAGAAGTTGCGTTTCAACTTCCCATACAATAGCTGTGGGCTCTGGCTCATAGACTGAGGGGCTCCCACATTCCCAAACCACTGTGCTGCTGCTCTCCTAGGTCATTCTCTGCCCGTGGAAGGCACAGATTCCCAAGTGACACTGGCAAGACAGTCATGGTCCATGTGGAACTGAAGCTCCAGCTGCCTCTCAGGCAGCTGGCAGGGAAGGCGTGACATTTCTCAAGGGTCTGCTCAGGGCTTCCTTCCACTTCTGCTGTGTCCTGTTTGTCTTTCTGTAGAGACTGACACCCAGCCCTGTCCCACAGCTCCATCCTGCCTCTGCAGGTGGCTTCCTGTGTGAGCTCCCTCCTAATAAGAGACCCTTCTGGAGTTCATGTTCTCTTCAGGCCTGCACTGCCATTCCTGCCTTTCTGACATCTACCCTCTTGTTAGAAATCCTGCTCATTCAGCAGATAAGGATGTGTGCAAAGATCCTCTGATGGAGGTCAGAGAGGCTCTACAGCCACCTCAGTCTATGGAGGAGAGGACCAAGGTGTTGATTCTCCCCCTTTTGACAACTGATAATCTTTGAATGGCAGAAACAGCGACCCCTAATAGGCTCAATCAACAAATTAACTGACACACCCCTGAATATGCCAGTGAAGGAAATGATGATCCATGGAATTCATATATAACCAGAGTCATCAAACACCAGCTAAAACATTGATTTTTCCACCTCACTAGGACTGCTGCTGCTGATCCTCACTAGGAAGGGATCACTGCGTGTAGAGAACATCGAGGCAGAGC
This sequence comes from Sylvia atricapilla, assembly GCF_009819655.1. Taxonomy (NCBI): domain Eukaryota; kingdom Metazoa; phylum Chordata; class Aves; order Passeriformes; family Sylviidae; genus Sylvia; species Sylvia atricapilla. The sequence continues at coordinate 2,058,667 of NC_089174.1, forward strand.
TACAATCAGAGCTGGCCGAAGGCTCAGAGTGACATCGAGGGCAGTGAAGAGCAGCAACAAGAAGAGAACCTGAGGGCATCCAGGGGGCTATCCACGAGAGCATCCAAGACTGCAGGGAGAAGAGACAGGAGGATGAAAACAGCTCTGAGGGGATAAAAAAACCCATGTCAACTCAGAGGACATCACAGCCTGGTCTGAACTGTAATGAAACATGTCTTTTCCAGAGAGAAGGGAGAATAGTATTTTCCAGAACAGTACACTGAAAATTAAATTCTAAAAAAA
>NC_089174.1:2059048-2061513 GCF_009819655.1 Sylvia atricapilla
CAGCAACAAGGAAGACCTGAGGAGCATCCAAGGGGGCATCCACGAGAGCATCCAAGAATTGTTCAATTTCTCACTAGGCAGAAATTGAAAACAATTAGCTGGAGGCTGCAGGGCAGAAGAGACTGGAGGAGGAAAAAGCTCTGAGGGGAAAAAAACCCATGTCAACTCAGAGGACATCACAGCCTGGTCTGAATCTGTCAATGAAACTGTCTTTTCCAGAGAGAAGGGAGAATATGTATTTTCCAGAACAGTCACACTGAAAATTAAATTCTAAAAAACCTCTTGCAATACTGGAAGAAGGAAAGAAATCATGACCTAAAGGAACATGAGACGCTAGAAAATAAAGAAAATGAACAGTGGTAATACACTAACAAACCAATTATCGAACAAAACAAGGGGAATATATAATCCCCTCCACTGCCAAAATATTTGGATGTAGTGAGGGGACACTGAAAGGAAATCAAATAACACTTTTGTCCAGATAAAAGCTCCCTCAGCACCTCCTCCCTGGCTGAGTCCTCCACCCCAGCTCCCCTGTCCTTCTCGGCACACGCTCCAGCCCCTCCATGAGTTTCTGCTCCCCAGGGCCCAGAAGCAGACACAGCACTCCAGCTGTGCCCGCAGCTCTGCCCAGCACAGTGAGACACAGGTCACTGCCCTGCTCCTGCCCTTCCCCTAGTGCTGACACAGGCCACCATGCCCTTGGCCTTCTTGCCACCTGGCCTCACGTTCTGCTGCTCTTGACTGGCACATCTGGCCTCCTTTTGTCCCACGCAGATCCCCAGGCACACAGGGGCACTTTTGTCTCTGCACACAGCCTCCAGAAGTTCCACATGTCCTTCCTGCTCTCGGCATCCTCAGCCAGCAGCAGCAAGTGCTGGCTGGGCAGAGACTTGCACCTTCTGCCTTGCACTAAAGACAGCACCTCCCAAAGTGGTACTTACTGTCTCAGGAACATCTGGATGTGGTGTGACCACAGCTGGAAGACTGTGGAAACTTTGCTCAGTTTGCTTTTTCTCATTTCCCCACCCTTTTTCAGGATTTTTTTCCTCACAACGTTATCTCTCATGCTTCCCCTGTATTCCCCTGTTTTTCTGCTTTATTTTCCCTCATGGTTTTAACAATTTTCCCTCACTTACTCTGCCCTTTCCTCCCCTCAGGTTTCTCTCATTTCTCAGGCATTTTTCTCAGCATTTTCTCTTCACTTTTTTCTGTTTTACCCTCCTGTTTCTCACCCTTTTCCTTCCCCATTTCTCACAACTTTCTACCTCACGTTTATCATTCTTTCCCTGCCATGGTCCTTCTACTTCTTCTCTCTGATTTTCTGCCCTTTTTCACATCCTTTTTCTGCCACTTTTCCTATCAAACTTCCTACCCTTTTTCCCCCTCACCTTTTCTGTCTTTGTCTGCCCTCTGCTTCTCACCTCCTCTCCCTCGGGATTGTCACAATGTTCCCCTCACATTTGCTGCTTCTCTGTCTCTCTTTGCCAGTAAAGTTTCTCACTCTCTTCCCCTCACATTTCCCTCCAGTTTTTACCTCTATTTTCTCACTGTTTCCCCCTCATGTTTATAGAATTTTCCCATTGTATTTCCTGCCTTTTCCTCCTCTCACCTTCCTCTGCTATTTTCGCTCTCATTTTTCACCATTTGCCCCACAGTTTCTCACCATTTCCCACTCAGTTTTCCGACCCTTTTCTTCCCTCACAGTTCCCTCTTTTTTCACCCCCATATCTCACACTTCGTCACCTCACGTTTGCTGCCCTTTTCCCCCTCACCTTTCTTAAGCCACTGGTTCCTGTCAGTGACTGTTCCTCTTCAGAAGTTGATGGGCTTCTCTTCTTTTTTCCTGCAATCCCCTCCTCAAAATGATGGGTGCCAGAGCAGGGCCCCAAGAAGCCCCTGCCTGTGCGTCTGCTGAACAGAACGGCTGTGCTCAGCTCAGAATCTCATGAAGAACAACCTCAACTGCACTGGACTTCCTGCTGCACTTCTGGTGTCAATCTCAATTCTATAGAGTCTTCTTAGTGTTCTAAAGAAACAGGCGTACCCCGAGGGATACACATTGCAGGGAGCTGCACCATCCGCCTCAGGCAGCTGCCATCTCTGTTTCCATCCCCTCACAGTCCCTGTGACTCCTGCCTGGACGAAACCAGCCTGATCCCCAGCTGCCATTTTGGGCGTGGCTGCCACTGCCCTCTGACCTCCATCTTGTGTGTGGGTGTTCTGGCTCTGGCCGCCATCTTGTGTGTGTCCTCTTCAGCCCTGGCCGCCATCTTGTGTGTGGCTGCCTCAGCCCTGGCTGCCATCTTGTGTGTGGCATCTCCAGCCCTGGCCGCCATCTTGTGTGTGTCATCTCCAGCCCTGGCCGCCATCTTGTGTGTGGCTGCCTCAGCCCTGGCCGCCATCTTGTGCATCGCCCCAGTCCAACTCTGAAGCGAACGTGTCGCTGTTTTGGTCGGCAGTCA